>NW_022145603.1:31827011-32024444 GCF_000002235.5 Strongylocentrotus purpuratus | reverse complement strand
CCCCCCCCCCCCCCCCCCCCCCCCCCCCCCCCCCCCCCCCCCCCCCCCCCTATTGGAAAATCCTGGATCCGCGCCTGGCATATGAGTAGGGAAACAAAAATGTGAAAAAGAAACCAAAGATAAACTTAAGAAAAAAAATAGAGAGAAAGGAAAGTAATAGGCCTATTATCTTGCTCCTTTCATTTCAATTTTCTTGCAATTTAATTATTTCTATAATCTTCAGCCTTCTCCACTTGCATCTCTCTCTTTCTCTCTCTCTCATTATGGGATAAAAAATAGCATATGAACCTACTCATGTAAGGCATAATTTTTCCTATCGGTCTGTATTAATTTGAAATTATGCGAGCCAAATATTGGTAGGTAATGGTGACCAGCAGTGACGAACTAGGGGGTAGTGCAGGGAGGGGCGAGTTTCCCCCTCCATCCTCCGCGAAGCTTATGACGTTGCATTAAATTATTCGAGAAAGAAGACGATTTGTTGTACCGTTCTCGACTCTTAATCCTTGTCTAAATTTAGTTCCCCCACCCCCCTTCTGCGCAAAGCGCGAAAGCTTTGACGTTTCATTAAATTATTAGAGAAAGAAGATGAATCGTTGTACCGTTCTCGAAAATAATCTTCGTCTGAATTCAGCTCCCCCTTGATATCCCTCCTGCGCGAAGATCGAAAGCTTTTACGTTTCAGAAGACGATTCGCTTACCGTTCTCGACTCTGAATCCTTGGATCAATTCAGTTCCCCCCCCCCCCCCCCCCTCTCCTGCGTGAAGCGCGGAAGCTTTGACGTTTCATTTATTTATTAGAGAACGAAGACGATTCGTTGTACCGTTCTCGACTCTTAAAGTCTTAATCCTTGTCTGAATTCAGTCCATCCCCTCCTGCGCGAAGATCGAAATAGCTTTGACGTTTCATTAAATTATTAGAGAAGAAGACGATTCGTTGTACCGTTCTCGACTCTTATCCCTTGTCTCAATTCAGTCCCCCCCCCCTCCCGCGCGAAGCGCAAAAGCTTTGACATTTCATTAAAATATTTAAGAAAGAAGACGGTTCGCTGTAACGTTCTCGTCTTGTATTCCTTGTCTCAGTTCAGTCCCCCCTCCTGCGCGAAGGCTTTGATATTTCATTAAATTATTAGAGAAAGAAGACAATCGTTGTACCGTTTTCGATTCTTAAATCTTTGTCTGAATTTCAAAAGTGTTTTTTGTCTGCTCCCTTTTCTTCCTACGTCCTCTTCCTTTACAATCCTCTCTTTTTTTTGGCCGGCTTTTTTTTTGGGGGGGGGGGGATGGCGCCCCCACCGCCTCCTAGCCACGCGCCTGCTGTCAGATGAACATATTTTGATACTAATACCCCTTCTTTTCTTTTCATCTTCTCCAATTTCCTTCCTTTTATCTCCTCTTTTCCTTTTTTTCCATTTCCTTCCTTCTCTCTTATTTTTTTTATTTGGGGGGGGGGGGGGAGGGGGGAGGCAACAGCCTAGGACGCCCCCGATCTTCTTCTTCCCCTTTTCTTTTCCCTTTCTCTCCTCTTTCCCTTTCCTTCTCTCTCTCTCTCTCTCTTTTTCCTTCCTTTTTTTCCTTCTTTTTGTTCCCCCTTTTTTTCCTTTTTTTCCCCTTCTTTTTTTCCCTTCTTTTTTTCCAGGGGGGGGGGGGGGGGGCGGGCCCCCGGCCCCCCTGGATCCGCCTCTGCTTTCGCCCCCCCCCCCCCCCAAGTCAAGAGCCTCCCCACCCCCACCGAACTACAACTTGTTGGCGGGAAACTTGTTACTGATATCCCCCTTATTTTGTTCTCTTCTTCCTCTTTTTTTCCTTCCCTTTATCTCCTTTTCCTTTCATTTCTCTCTTTTTTCCTTTCCTTTCCCTTCCTTCTCTTTGTTTCAGGTTTGCAAGGGGGGGGGGGGGGGGCAAGGCCCTTTCGGCCCCCGATCCACAGGTTGTTGGCGGGATTAATCGCAACTGTTCTCCCCTCTTTTCACCCTTTCTTTTCCTTCCCCCATTTTTGGGGGGCGGGGGGCAAGAGCCCCCCCCCCCGAACTACAACTTGTTGGCGGGAAACTTGTAACCGATATACCCCTTATTTTTTTCTCTTCTTCCTTTTTTCCTGTTTTCTTTCACTGTCCTTCCTTCTCTCTTATTTTTTTCTGTGGGGGGGGGGGGGGGTCGGGGGGTGGGGGGTGGTAAGAACTGGGAGGCAAGGCCCTTCCCCCCCCCCCCGATCTCTTTTTTTTTCCCCAGTTTCTTTCTCTTCTTCCATTTCCCTTTCTCTCCTCTTTCCCTTCTTTTCAATCTCTCTCTCTCTCTCTCTCTCTTCTCTCTTTTTCTGTTTTTTCCTTTTCCTTTTTTCCGGGGGGGGGGGGGGGCCTTGATCCGCGCCAGAGTTACACAACATATTCTGACGTGAAGCAGCTTTTTTGCTATTAGTCTCTTCTCAATGACAATTTGCATTATTTTTTTAAACGCCAGCGTCAATTTACGTGAGCTTTCGTAGATTGCATATAGCAAATTAACTATTTGTTGGGTCACGTAACCCAACACTTCGTAGATTTGGGTGACCTGTTTCACGAAAGGGCGCAATACGTGATACGTGATCACGTGATCACGTGATACGTGATACGTGAGTGTTCGTTGCAAGCCCAACGATGTGCGTGCAATGACGCCATGTTTCTACGTGTCAAACGAAAGAGCTTCTCTCGCCCTATCCAGAGCAATTTGTACGAAGTCTGTAGCTTCTGTGATATTGGAGATAGGTAGGGCGAAAGAAAGGCCTCAACAGTGACCTTGATGGGATGGTAGTGACTATGCCTACGAAGTTTGAAAGAAATTGGGATATGGGAAAGGACGTGGAAAGGGCTCGCAAGCACTGCGTGCAAAAACCAAGGGGATTTGGTGCATGTTCGTCATTGCAATAAAGATCGTTCTGGGGGTCAAAAGCGTGAACCCGATATGCCCATAGACAATGCGTGTAATGCATGAGCGGAAAACGTACAGGATCTGTATTATGACCGGAGTTAAATTGTTTTTTCTCTCTCTCTTTATGTCTCTTTATGAGCCGTATTTGGTATCATTAGAAAGAGAATTTCATGAATGTTATTGTAAACCACTCTCTTTTTTCCCATGATAATCCTATCGAAACACGTGATGTAAAATAGATTTATAGGACAAAATGGCGTCTTAAATGGCCCCCTTGACCAATTTTAAAAATCCGGCCATGAGGTGCCCTGCGTATTGGAACTCGGCATGTCACTGCAAATTTTCAAGGAAAAAAAAGGACGTTTAAGGGGCGAAAAGCAGTCTGAAAAAATGACGTCATAGCCGATACGTGTTAGATTCGGGCGGAAACTCGGCGGAATTCGTGTAGTGATCTTTGTTCAAATGCGATTTATTCACAATTTTCTGTGTGAACATATACTATACTTGGTATCATTCGAAAGGGCACTTCATTGCGGTCAGTTTGACACCATTGTTATCTTCGCGCAATGTATTGCACGCATTTAACGCGCTATCACGCAATGCATAGTAAATACATCATTTTTTGAGATAACTTTGCGCTGACATAATCAAATTTTACCAAACTTTGCGGACAGTTGTCACGTATATAAATACATGTGTGTGCCAAGTTTTATTGACGTAGGTCAAAGGATCGTAATTTTAGAGCAAGTTGAAGTTATTTTGGAATTTTCTTGAAAATGGCGAATTTGGAGGGCAATTTTCTCAAATTTGGTCAGTGATAGGGTATATAATTTTGTATATGGCTGGAAAGGGCATATCTTCAAGTATCTAAATCCAAAAAAGGGTACGGGTTTGCCAAGCCATTATGGAGATACGGCCACAGAGAGAAAGCCAATTCCCAGAACTTTAGAGGGCGCTATTTATGTTGTGCAAAGTCATTGGAGCGTGAAATTTGGCATGGCTATGTGCAATTATGAGATAAGGATACTGTGAGATTTAAATACAAAACGGAATTTATATGAGAAAGTTATGGCAGTTTTAGATTATTTAGGTGTCAATTTTTCAAGAATTTGAGAGATAGTTGACGGAGTCGGTTTCAGATTTGAATTTTGAGTATGAAGATGGCATTTTGAAGGGCAGGTTATACGTCGCAGATAAAAGAACATCTCTTAGACTATCTAGAGGAATTTGTTAGAAATGTGTAGGATCTAGGATAGTGGAGATAGGAAGGAGGAAAGAAAGGCCTTAAAATGGACCAGAAACGGACAAAATGGCGCCTGGACGGTTATGCATGAGTGATTTCGAAAATCGAAGAATGTAGTGACCTTGAAGGGATGTTAGAGACTATGCCTATGAAATGTGAAAGGAAAAGGACATGAGAAAAGCACCTAACTAGGAATAACAAACATTACGTGCAAAACGAATGCGATTCCTGACGATAAGGATAAGGATAAGGAAAAGGAAAAGGAGGAAAAGGAGAATATTAATGGGGCAGAGTGTGAACGAAAACAAGGCAATGACGAAGGTCGTCATTGCAATAAAACCTCTCCATCGTTATGCTCGAAAAATGAATAGACATTCGTCGCGGATCCAGGTACCAGGGGGCAACCGCTCCTACCCTCTTCCTACACCAAACAAAAGTCAGAACGAAAATAACGGGGAAGAAAAAAACACATATATGATTTGATGACCTTTTTGGGGGGTGTGTTTTGTGTGAAAGTGCGCGTGCGTCAGGTAGTCTAAAGACACAAACTCCAATTTGGCACGTTAAATCATTCCTGATGCATTGAGCAGAGCCATGATTTGTCAGACATATCCCTGGTCAGTGTCTGGCAACCAGCTAAAGTACAGAGCCTATAAACAGCATTCTGTCAGCCTAGTCTTACAGTACAGACACAGTTACGCTCAACAAAGATGGATTGTGACTGCAAACTTTGCGTGAACGTAGACGTTTGGCTGTGTGCGTGTGCTTGAGTAGGTGTTCCCGCGAGCCTGAGAAGTATCGGCGCCTGATTACGATCACGTTCGCAAAAGGATTTATGCCACTGAACATTATTTGTTGTTTCTATTCTTGAAGCATATTTAAGAGTGCAAATACGGGTTCGTTGCTTGGGGAGATACATGTGAAATTGAAAGCAAGTCAAACAAAATCCAAAATGTACTCAAATTTTTGACTGGTGCAGATATAGATTAGCCACGGTGTTAGCGCACTCGAGTATATGAGGTGTAGCTCACTTTAAGACTCAACGTTGACAGGCATGCAGCAGCAATTTCGATGCGAATATCTACAACTATGTATCCTAAAGCATGTGTTCATTTTATTCCCTACTCTATGTATTAAAAGTTTTTTTCAGAAACCACCGACCGTTGAAAGAAAACAATAAATTAAAGGCCGACGCCGGCTGCAGCGCGTGCGCGCAGGATCGCATCGGTCATTTCAAGTCATCTTACTTGTCCGGGAGCCCAAGAGACCGACATTATCAAAACAATACTTAATTGACAGTTCACTAGAGCGACAGCCCCGTGGACCGACAATGACACAAGCTTCAAGAGACCAATATTGACAAGACCGCGACACCCCAACTAGATCCGAACTGACACTCCACTAGAGCGACAGCCCCAGGGACCGACAATGACACAAGCTTTAAGATACCAATATTAACAAGACAGCGACTCCCCAACTAGATCCGAACCGACAGTCCACTAGAGCGACAGCCCCAGGGACCGACAATGACACAAGCTTCAAGAGACCAATATTAACAAGACAGCGACTCCCAACTAGATCCGATCGTGACCGACACAAATAAAATGCATAAACAAATATAGAAATGGAGAAAGTTTCAAAACGTCCACGAGGCCCATGACACAAGACACCAACAGCCGTTAAACTGACGAAAGAAAGAAATACTCGGGGGAAGATAGAAAAGAATACTGGTCTCCTGGGCTGTAGCCTACATCGAGAGATGTAGACAAATTAGCTAAGTAAAGAAAATGCCAAAACCTTGTATAATTTCTTCACGAGGGCACATTGGGGGAGGGGGGGAGGGGGCACGCGGGGGAAAAAGAGGTCCCCTCCCCCCCCCCCCAAAAAAAAAAAAAAAAAAAAATTAAAAAAAAAAAAAAATCACTTTTTTTTTGTCACGAAAGTTATTAATTTGACATTTTGCTCCGTTGTGAGGGGGGAGGGGG
This sequence comes from Strongylocentrotus purpuratus, assembly GCF_000002235.5. Classification (NCBI taxonomy): domain Eukaryota; kingdom Metazoa; phylum Echinodermata; class Echinoidea; order Camarodonta; family Strongylocentrotidae; genus Strongylocentrotus; species Strongylocentrotus purpuratus. The sequence goes on along the minus strand of NW_022145603.1, from coordinate 32,018,312 downwards.
GGGAGGTCACCTGTTTAGGTCAGCCGTTTGTATATACATATATATAACAAAATTGCCCGGGGGGAGGGACACGTCCCTTCTTTTTCAGTACATTTTTGCGAATTTAGGGCTAATTTTTACATATTTTGGGGCGGCGGAGGGGGGGGGGGGGGTAAGTGCCCCTTGTGCCCCCCCCCCCCCCTGGATCCGTCCCTAAAAATTGTCCTATGTGGAAATTTTCTTGCGAGTCCAAGAAAACAGAACGGTAATTTTGGAAGCACATTTTCAAGAGAGATTCTGTGATTTGATATCAAAATAGCTCTAAGAGTCTTATTTTGCCCATGATTGAATAATTATCAATGTGAATGATACAACTAATTTGCGTTATTTGTACTAATATTCAAAGTTTGAAGCGATTTTCAGTTTGTATTTAAACATATGTTGACGTATCATGTGTAAAAGCAAGAAAAGGTGTGATTATGTGGATAAGCTCAATAGAAATGTTGTCATAAAATATCCCTGCGACTAGCTGGTTTCGGCTCATTCTAAATGGTCATCCATGCATATCTTCTATTTTCATGTACTTTTGCAGCGCATTCCAACAAAGCCTAGATGAGGTCATGGTGACGTACTATCATGATGATGTTCTACACAACAACGCCCGATTCTCACAAAAGGATCCGCCATTTTCTCCGTAACTGTTCAATCGGTTAGTTTGATTGGGAAACTGTAAGCAAACTAACATCATTTATTTAGCTCTTACCTTCGTGTAATATACCGTACCATCAAACACAAGGTAAAATTTTCGGATAAAAAGCAGGAAGCTAAATTTTAAGAAATGTTCCGAGCGTTTTATAGTTAAACAATTGTATGCACTGATTTGCCAACTGATTGGACAATCTACAATTCATTTTGAAGCAACAGACCTTTGATGTTATATTTGGATGGACCGGAGCACGTTGGGTATATAAAGGAAATCAGACAAATAAATTGGAAATATCACACTTGTACTGAAAGCGCCAGGACTGTCCAAGACGGATTCTATAATCATAACATTTCAATTATGCTCGCAAGTATTTCTTTAATAAATTTAAAATCTTTTTGATAAAACAAATTATTTTATCTGCCGTAATTTCCATTGCATGGTCATAAGTAGACTATGAAAAGTTTTAACCTGCAGGGTTACAGAGATCGATATATTCCTCTTATGCTGTAGAGCGGGTAAATTCATTAACGTATTTAGTCTCTTCTAAGAAACAAATTACAGAACACAAATGTGACTTGATTGACAAACAGATATATAAGGTCCAGAACGAAGAAATATTCATAAGATTTGCCTCACCATTGGGCCCACAGACATAGCAAAAAATGAATGTAAGAGCAGCAAATGAACGTGCTGAGGTCGATAAAGCCTTTCGTACGGCAGCTTCAGAGGGTCATCTTGATATAGTTCAGTTTTTCGTTGGTAAAGGAGCACCGATAGAGAAAGGTGATGCAAATGGTTACACCCCACTTCTTATTGCATCAGGTGAGGGTCACCTTGACGTAGTTGAGTACCTCTTTAGTCAAGGAGCAAATATAGAGGCGAGCAATACTTATGGTTCGACACCACTTAATGCTGCATCAGGGAATGGTCACCTCGATGTAGTTCAGTACCTCGTTGGTCAAGAAGCACAGGTTAATAAGCATAGTAAAGATGGTAGGACAGCTCTTCTAACTGCATCACTTAATGGTCATCTTGACGTAGTTAAGTATCTCGTGGGTCAAGGAGCACAGTTAGAGCAGGAAGATAATGCATGTGTAAGACCTCTTCACTGTGCATCACAAAGTGGTAATCTTTGTTTAGTTCAGTACCTCGTTGGTCAAGGAGCAAATATAGAGGCGAGCAATACTTATGGTTCGACACCTCTTTACTTTGCATCAAGCAATGGTAATCTTGATGTAGTTCAGTACCTCGTTGGTCAAGAAGCACAGGTTAATAAGCATAATAAATATGGTAGGACAGCTCTTCTAACTGCATCACTTAATGGTCATCTTGACGTAGTTGAGTATCTCGTGGGTCAAGGAGCACAGTTAGAGCAGGAAGATAATGAATGTGTAAGACCTCTTCACTGTGCATCACACAGTGGTAATCTTGTTTAGTTCAGTACCTTGTTGGTCAAGGAGCAGAGTTAGACAGGGGTGATAATGATGGTACGACACCTCTTCATTTTGCATCAACCAATGGTCATCTTGATGTAGTTCAGTACCTCGTTGGTCAAGGAGCACAGATAGAGAAGGAAGACAATGATTGTCAGACCCCACTTATTGTTGCAACACACCATGGTCATCTTCGTGTAGTTCAGTATCTCCAGAATGAACAAGAACGGAGGAGAGGAGCATCATCTAAAGGTTTGATTCGCATTTTAACAGTGATTACTATTTCATGTAAAAAAAAATGGATGTATTTATAGGAACAGAACTGGCATAATTTTTTTTAAGTTTTTAATTGTTGTTATCCTTTTTTTTAAAAACTAATTGTAATCACTATAAATGATGTATTGCCGTTACCTTTACAACAATGTTTTTCTTTCCGAATGCTAGTATTATTAGACTAGACACGCGATGTCCTATATGACGATTTTAATATATTATGTTCCTTTATAAAAACAACATATAAATGCATTTTATAACATGAATGGAAAGACTTGCAACGAACACTCACGTATCACGAGTCACTTTCACGTTCACGTTTTGCGCCCTGTCGTGAAACAGGTCACCCAAATATACAAAGTGTTGTGTTACGTGACCCAACAATTTGTTGATTTGCTATATGCAATCTACCAAAGCTCACGTAAATTAACGCTGGCGTTAAGAAAAATAATGCAAATTTTCATTGAGAAGAGACTAATGGCAAAACAGCTGTTTCAGGCCAGAATCTGTTGTGTAACTATGTGGTTTACTCTGCGTATATGCATAGACCTACTACAAATGCGGCGTATATGTATGCTTGACTAATTCAGTATTAAAATGGATTAAAACAAATACTACTACAATTACTTTTTGTAGTTAAATAACATGTAAAAGAAATATAATGTACAATAAAATGTAACAATATAAACTAAAGTATCTTGTACGGTGCTATGATCGACGTGGCGATCGAGGCTATAGCCAGTGCTCAGCGAACCGCTGACTATCGATGATACAAAGTGAGAATGTATACTTTGGGATGATTATGGGTGATATTCTCGAAAGCTAAACCTAGCCTAACTTAGCCTGTGGATTACTTAGGAAAGGTTTAACTTAAGTCCATGGACTAAGTCATTTTCAATTCTCGAAAGATGGACTAACTGATCCATGGAATAAACTCCTGATAATAAAAGGGGCACTTGCTGGAATTGTTAACATTATTAAAAGGACAAATATCAGAGGTGAAAAGGGTCACTTATCGCACCTGAAAAGGGGCATTAAACATATTTTTAAGAGGAGCACTTATGGGAATGAAAAAGAGGCACTTATAATAAAGGAAATGTGCATTTGTTGAAAGAAAAGGGGCACCGATAATTTCGTTAATAGGGTCACCTCTCAAATTTGAAGAGGGCAATTATCAGAGGTGAAGGGGCACTTATAACAATGGAAAATTGACAGTTTTCTGCAAAGGAAAATGGAAACTTGTTAAATAAAAAGGGGGCGTGTCAAAATTAAAGGAGCACTTATCAGAGGAGAAAAGGGGAGGGGCACTTTTCCTATGGAAAAAGGGGCACTTCTTACAAAGTTAAAAGGGTACTTTCCTATATAATAAAGGGCATTTGGGGGTCATTTGAAACAGGGTGCACTGTACTCCCGACTTATCTCCATCTCTCTTTTACAGACACTATCTCACATCATTGTTTATTTCTCATTTTCATGACATCTCTCACCATTAAATTGTTCTTTCTCATTTGCTTCCCTTTCTCTTTAACTCTCTCTCTTTCTCTGTTCTCCCACTGTTCTATTTCCAGACTTTTTCCATGTATGATTCAATGATCCTAACAGTATGCACACTTAGAATCAAAAAGATACGAAAGGAATAAAGTATATAATATATCAGAAATTATGTTCAATTTATTTATTTTCTTAAAACAGAAAAGATTGTAATTCACGATGAATACGATTATAAAATTGAAGGCCAAATATCAAGCTCCAATAGCCTCATAATCTGTTTCTTGACATTATTAGAATCCAATGTTATCTATTTGTTACATTACTTTTTCCCAATTTCTGTAAACAAAGCATAGTTTATTTGAGCCCTATTTTTTGCAGGGAATCTGTTACATCATGACTTGCACTATATGTAAAACACATTATAAAACATGATTTCTTAAATTACTAAAAATCACATTTTTCCAGTGAAACAATGAACATCTGATGTTCATGAAAAAAACATGTTTATGAATGATGATCGCTTTGTTTTTCACACACACACCAAGGACATATCAGGCTTTTTTTTTTTTTTGTTGAATGAAAAGAGAAAAGAATGAAAGGAAGCACATTGAAACCTATTTCTGTTAAAAATTAAAAAGGTCTTGCACATATGAACATTGTGACTAAAGTGGACTTGCATGCAAATTGTGGTAAAGGAGGAGTGCATAATCAATTACATGAAAGTATTGATGGAAAAATGTGAATGAACAAATGCCATCCTTGAAATACCTGGTCATACAAACAACAACTTATTCATACAGCCTACCTGTCAGAAATTCAGCAGCTCAGTAGTTCTCCTTCCTCTCTGAATTCGTCTCAATTCTCAGGGAATTTGCCTTCATTTATTTTACTGAAGAAGAACATCATCCTGAAACAAAAATAAAAAGGTTTAGACCTCATTAAGATATCAAAGATCTACTCCATTGATAATTGGTCTTAGTTAAAGTGTCATTCATATTCTAACTTTAAAAATAAATTTAAGGCTCCTTTCATGTAGGCAGTGACTAGGCACCTCCTCCCCACTCAGTTACTAGTAATCATTGATTTACAGAATGACGACCGGCATCTCTTTTAAAATCAAGAACAAACATACACATTCTTGCAGTACTCATAAATGTGCTTGCACCAAGTTCAACTTGCCATGTCATGGCCTAAGAAAGCTCATACATAGTTAAAGTCTATAGCCAAGTTAGTCCCCTTCCTGAAATCAAGTCTAGAGGTCTACATCTTACATAGATAACCAGCTGACAGTTGGCTTTACCTAGATGTAAATGCAGCCTGGAATGTAGATTTTACTGGGGCCCCAATCGTTAGAGCACAACTTTTCCATTTTACTAGTTCAATCTAACATTAAACCAAAGATTGTCTGTTTTAATGTTATCTCCCTAAAGGAGCTTCGTGAAAGGGAAAAAAAAAAATGAACATTTACTGCACTGTACTGTACTACAGTCTGTAAGTCTCTAAATGTATTATGTTCCAGAACGCTAGTGGTTGGTTTGAATTTTCTTCTGACCCAAATTTGAAAGTAGTTGATCAACTGTTGACTATTTGTCTCTTTTTTCAGAGATAGTTCCGCCCAAAAGTCTAGACCAAGCTGTCATTGTCAGGAGTGACTGGTAGGCATGGCAATCGAGCAGAAATATTAGCTCGTGTCGATGTAAAATGAATAAAAGTATTTGAGTGTAGATTGCACCTACATTCTCAGACAAAACAATTGTGAATCACTTCTGAATGTACCTGTAGACACATCTGCAGATGTTTTCAATAACAATTGTATAAACATAATTTAGTACAAAATTTAGGCGTAATTACAGCTTTACTCACCAGCAGACTTTCCAAGAAAATGGAGTGTCTACTTTTCCTGTTCAGGAAATAACAGGTATTGGGCCAACTGGCTTTGAGATACCTATGTAGGTGCAATCAATAGCACCGGCCATAACGCCAGGGAAATGGCAGTAAGGAAGTGAGATGTATTGCTCCCATCTCCTGACAATGGCTATTGAGATGGACCTCACAAGGCGGGACACCGTAGCTTGGGAGAGGCCTTCTTTTTCATCCCCATGCATCAATTGAACAGAACCTGAAATAGCAGAAAATCAAGAAGAAAAATATGTTGATAAGAAATTACAATTTCCCTTCCTCTGTAGTTTACGAACTAATAGAATTGTTAGACTAAACCATTACTGTAACATTATCAGTAAATGTATGTCAACAAGAAATTGAAACTTCTGTCCATTTTCTTTCAATCTATATTAATTGATGAAACTTAATATTGTATTAAAACAAAATTATTTTATTGGGGGGAGGGGTGGTTATGAAAATCATCATCATCCTGTAGAAAATTATCGCACCAACATCCACAGCTAGCAGCTCAGGCAGAGGTGATACTAGACCTAAATTTCTGTCTCTTTCGTTTGTTAGCCTCTGATTTAGGTAGGGTCGGCTCCTGAAAGAGAGGAGCTGACCCTTTATCTGGCTTATCCTTAGTCCACCTTCGAGAATACCGTAAAAGTTAGTCCATGGTTTAAACCAGGTTTAATCCATGGACTTAAGTTAGTCCACTTTCGAGTATACCACACAATAAGTATAACTCTTCAGCTGTTGTGATTTCAGCTAGTAATAGTATAGACTCTGTAATGACATGCCATACTATACAGTGCGTCCCAAAAAACTATACACTTTTGATATGGCCGCCGAATAAAAAAATATATAATTATGGGGGACAATTTGTTATATATATGGAAAGCTTATGAACTCAGCTTTCATATGACACCAAAAGGTTTGAAAATAATTCATGCTTGGGTGAGCACTGCTCACTTTTGTAAAGGGTATGAAAATTAGGTTGCGCAGGAATTAGCCTTCTAATTTGTGAGAGGTAAATCCTTTGGTGCTTACAAAATCGAGGGTGATATGATACATTCATGATTTGCTGAGTGAATTACATGGTTTATAAAAACCAAAATTGTATGCATGAGTGAACAGGAATTTTAATTTTTATTGTAGGATTCTAACTTTCCCTGTTAGACTCAGTGGTGTGTTCATGGGAGTCAGGATGGGAGGATGGTACATGTTGTAATTTCCATCTTACAAACTGTTATTTTTTACATCTGTGACTTTGAATAAAAACATTCACCCCACATTTCAGTTATTGTAAGATTAGTTGAACATCTCATTGATTTACTTAATAACCAGATGGGGATTATGTAAGATTATTGTAAATTGATTATTCAAATACGGTTTGTTGAAAATAGGAATATCACAGATGTAAATATCCATATTATTATTATTATGTTGGCTACTTATTCTTAAGGTTACCCATTTACCATTTACAGAAACTCAAGTGCTAAAATGACTGGTTGGTTGGTTGATAGATTGAGTGATTGACTGAGTTATTGATTAATTATGATTGAATGATTAAATTGGTTGAAATACTGAATGGTGATTGAATGCTTGATTGATTAATTGATTGACAGATTGACTGATACCGTTCATTGTTCATTAAGTGATTGATAGCTGAATGTAATGGATTGTCAAGATATGCACAAGCACACCCAGGCAGAGAGAGAGAGAGAGAGAGGGGGAGGGGCATACATGTCCTCTTGACCCTAAACCCATCTACCAAACAAGGTCCTACCCTACATTTCACCTCCCCTGCACCATGTACCATCACCCCGTCCTGACTCCCATGAAAACTCCACTGAGTCTACCATGGAAAGTTACATTGCTATACGGTAATAACAAATGCAATTCCTGTTCACTCATGCATAAATGTTAATCCCATAAACTACAAATTTCACTCAGCAAACCCAAACTCATCACAATTGATCATAAATTGGTCATATCATCCTCAATTCCGTAAGCTCCAAAGGATTACCTCTCACAAATTGGAAGGCTAATTCCTGCGCAACCTAATTTTCATACCCTTTACAAAAGTGAGCAGTGCTCACCCAAGCATGAATTATTTTCAAACATTTTGGTGTCATATGAAAGCTGAGTTTATAGGCTTGCTATACATATAAAAATAATCCCCAGGAATTATATATTTTTTTATTCGGCAGCCATTTCAAAAGTGTATAATTTTTTTCGGGACGCACTGTATACGGCTACGCGGCAACGGCTCAACACGGCTTTGCCACTGCAGTGGACTTTGGGCATGCATTGGCCTAGCTACTGTCCTAGCCTGCCCGAGCTTTCTGGGTGAGTCGAGTGAGACAGAGTGAGAGTAAGACCAGACATTTGCATATATGACTATATTTTTGGTCTTTTAACTTCTACTTGATATTGTTAATATATGTAGCCACTATTCATATTGATAATCATTTTTGTTAAGGACCTGAATTGTTATGTTACCATATTTTGTATAACTTTGTATCTATTTTGTATTTTAATTTGTTATACTTGAATTCTGAATACTGAATTGTCATTGTTACTACTTTTTATACTTTGCTTTCAATACCAGATCCAAGATGTAAAACAGTTTTTTTTTTATCTTGTGTACCTGTATAAATATGTATGAATAAATAGATATATAATTAAATAAGACTGGTGATGGCCTGGCCTAGTGTTTCATGAATATGCATGTTCGTAATCATCATCTGCATATTTCAACTTTATCTAATCATCAATAATTAAATAATGCGATTAAAAATGAATAAGACACCCATTTGGCTTGCCATATTCCACCTCCAGTCGTTCAAAAAGTCATGCATAACTTTACGAACATGCATCTCTATGAAACACTAGGCCAGGCCATCACCAGTCCTACTCTCACTCTGTTTCACTCACGCTGCCCCCCCCCCCCCCTGCCCCCACTCCGTGAACGGAGGGATTCCATGCGTGTTCCCAAACTCTCCGGCTCGTAACAAAAGAAAAAGGTCGATCCGTATTGATTGTACACACCGCACTTTTGCTGAAAGGGGGGGGGGGGGGTGGCTGGGAACACGCATATGCGTACCCTGAATAAGACTGAGTAGGGGGGGGGGGGGGTGAGGTTCACTCGACTCATAGTCACACAGGAAGCTCGGTCAGACTAGTAGTTAGGCTAATGCTTGCATGCAAAAATGCATGCCCAAAGGCCAAAGTCCGCTACAGTGGCAGTGCCGTCATTACAGATTCTATAAAGTATAATAATACTAGCTGACATCACAACAGCTTAAACATTATAATCATCCCAAAGTACACTTAGATTCTCACTGTTTATCATCGATAATCTGTGGCTCGCTGAGCGCTGGCTAGCCTCGTTTGCCGCGACGTCGAACCGTACCGGCTTCGTCCTCGTCGATATCGTCGCGACGCGTTGTCAGCTAGCTAGGCGCAGGCGATACGCACTGTACGTACATGCTTAGGTTACGTAATGACTAGTCTTAGTAACAAGCGCTTGCAATTTTAAAAATATGGATTAAACACCCACGTCACGTTTTGTTAGACGTGATCAGTCGTGTTTTATCGGCGTGGAAAACAACGAATGTTAGGACCCTACACTTCGTAAATGACCTATTTTACCAAACAGCGCAAAACGTGAACGTGATACGTGATACGTGATACGTGAGTGTTCGTTGCAAGCCAATGGAAACGTGCGTAAATGGTACGGATAGAAACAAATGTTATGTTGTGCCATTGCAGTGCAACTGTTCTACCGAGGGTGATAAATGATATGATATAATATGATACAAGTATGAAGAAGTGGCAAATAAATCCAGCATTACATAAGCTAGCATTACAAGAAATGATACATTCACTTTTCTTTACAACCCGAGCCCCCCCCCCCCCCCAAAAAAAAAAATAAATAAAAAATAAAAAATCAAATGTATTTGTATTTTGAAGTGACCATTATACGGTGCCCTTCATGACCATGATTTAAATGTATGTTATAAAATCCGTTAGTAAACAATCAACAGCATGTAATAACATAAATGAAAAAATGGGAATATGTTACCGATGGGAAGGTCTGTTCAGTTGTGCTATTGCAGTGCAACTGTTCTACCGAGGGTGAAAAAAATTAACAAAAATGTGAAATTATTTGGTATGGCTATGGGAAAGTATTCTTAGATTAGACAAATAAATATAGCAGTGTCCTTTATGATGATGATCTGTATTCATGGTTAGTTATTTTAAAAAAAAGTGTTACTGCCTATTTGCCTATTTAATGCCGTCCATACCGTTCCTCCTTACTAACATAATTAGAAGCAAGGAAGAAATAGTTACGAGTATTTACGAGTTCTTATGATTTTGCAGCTTTTATACTTTCCCCAAATCGTAAAAAATACGTAAGAATACGTTAAGTATTCTTATCTACTCGTAAAACACTTGTAACTTCACGTAAAGTGCTCGAACTAAATCGTAAAGAAAACGTAAGCATTATTATTAATCTGTAAACAAATCCGTAAAGAAATCGTAAACTAACCATAAAAAGAATCGTTTTAAAACATTTTACGAGTAATTTATGGATTCTTGCGAGGGGTTTACGGATGATTACGTATCGATGCAAGCTGTTTAACGATATATATATATTTATATATAGATTGTTACGAGCTATTTGCAAGTTATTTACGGAAAAATAAATCCGTGGACAATCGTAAGAAGATTTTTGACAAGTCGAAACATTTACGTCTCCTTTCACGGATCTTTAAGAGTGTCTGCGAGTTGATGCGAGCTATTTACCGATACCGGCGAGTTATTTACGGATGCTTGCGATTGACTACGAGTTGGCGATCCGTTAGGAAAATCCGTGCATGTGAAGGGGGTTTTGGACACAATTAATTATTAAATGGACAATATGGATGATGGAAAAATGTTGTTGGACGAAATTATGTTAGACCATACGAAAATTGGACTAAATGGTAATTTACACCTTTTTTCTGTGTACATAGGGTCTGCAAGTATTTCAAAGGTGTCCAGCGCGATGGCATCAATGAGTTTGAACGTCGTTAATGATGACATTGTTTATCAAGAAGGTACGAAGACTAAAAAAACGAAAATTATACATGGCAATATATCTGAAGGTAGAGACATTTTTGTTTTGTTTTTTGAATGTATAGTTTTCGCAGGGAAGGTTTAATTTGGCATTAATTTCACGCTGAGTAAAGCAAAACAAATGAAAAGTTAAAAGACACTCAATAGGATCAGTGCACAATGAAAATATCGCCATAGCGTACTGAGTGGGATAGTTTTGCACACGTACGCGGACAAAACTTAATTCATGGAGCTCCAAATAGTCCCCTTCTACATACATGGAAGGAAACTACTCCGGCGTTTCATGACTTAAAACTTGAGTGCGCAAAAGTGCGCTTTTCGCAACTTTCCCTCTCAATACACTATGGTAATTGCGACGTCGTTCCATTTCTTTAAAGCCTTTCTCGGAGAAATCACTACTAACAAAGTGATCAACTCATTCAACGTATGGTATTGTAATCAGTATGTAATGCTAGGAGTCCACTGGGCCGGCGCCAGTTGGTGCCAGTTCGCGCCAAAGATTATGTGATTGGCGCGTAGTGGCTCGCTGTGGCGCCGAATTAATGTCCGCTCGGCATGTGTCGCTAAGTGGAATAAACTGGGTGCCATATGGCGTGCGCCAAATGCCAAATGCCAAATGCCACCCGGCAACGCCAGTTCGCGCCAGTTTGCGCCATTACACGGCCATTTGATTCCAAAATTCACCCTTGTTGGCGCCATTCGCGCCAATAGACGGCTACTTTGCGCCACTTGGTGATTAGTTTGTGCCAAAGGTCGCCAAATTGGTTTGAACTTGCCGCCGCTTGGCGTTACTTGCCGACTAAATAAATATGGCTACCTGGTTCAGACCAGGTAGAATGAAACGCCGATAATACCAAACAACAACAACAACAGACCTGGTTCAGACCCTCCTCAGCTGCTGTATGAACAACATCTCTAGTAAATATTTACAATTTTGATATGTCTGAGGCTTTTAATAATGTTGGGGTGATGATGCTGCTCCATCAGAAGATGATGAGAGATGCTGAGGTGGCCACTGCCTATCAACTTATGCTGGCCAATCCTGAAGAAGAAGAGCCTCCTAAGAAGAAAAGGAAGCACAACTGGTCGTTTAGACCCATGCTCCACCCACAGTTGAGGGCCGAACGTGGACTGTACCACACTTTGATGGAAGAGCTGAGTGATAATGACAGGAGGAAGTTCAAGAACTACACCAGGGTGTCCCCAGAGATATTTGATGACCTGTTGGTCAGGCTTACACCCCACTTGCAGAAGAAGGACACCCACATCAGGAAGGCCATTCCCCTGGTCTCAAGTTGTCCGTCTCCCTGCGCCATCTCGCCACTGGGGCCACCTATGCCGAGCTGTCTTACAACTTCCGAGTGGGCAAGGAAACCATCCAGAAGTTTGTCCCTGATGTAGCCAGAGCGATAGTGGATGAGTATGCTGCAGAAGTCATCTCCCTCCCCACAACCAATGAAGGCTAGCTTGAGGTTGCAGGTAATTTTGAAGCCAGATGGAATCTTCCTCACTATCTGGGAGCCTATGATGGAAAGCACATCCATCTCCAGAAGCCCAACAAATCAGGCAGCCTTTACTTCAACTACAAGCAGTTCTTCTCGGTTGTCCTGATGGCTCTGGTAGATTCAAAGTACCAGTTCCTGTGGATCGATGTGGGTGGGGTTGGCCATCAGTCTGATGCCCAGATCTACAACAACAGTGAACTGAAGGAGTGCATTGAAGCTGGCACTTTAGGCATCCCAGATCCAGCTCCTCTTCCCCATGATGATGAAGAGCACCCTATGCCGTACTTCTTCGTGGGAGACGATGCCTTCGCCATGAGGACGTACATGATGACGCCCTATGGCCGTCGTAACATGGACCAACAGCAGAAGATCTTCAACTACAGGATGTCCAGGGCAAGGCGTGTGGTGGAAAATTCTTTTGGTATTCTGGTTCTGCGGTTCCAGTGCTTCCTTGGCCAGATGAGACATGAACCAGACACAGTCCGCCTGCTCATTGAAGCTGCCGTCATGCTGCACAACCTCATCAGGAAGCACTATCAGGCACTGGACGTCCGCATGTTGGACCAGGAGGGTGCCCAGCACAACCTCATCCCTAGAGCTTGGAGAACTGCCGACATCACTGTGAGAAAGTCCTGCGATGCCGCCCTGCTTTTATAGGCGGCAAGCGCCGAATGGCGGGCAATCAGGTGGCATTTGGCGCGAAGTAGTCACCAATCGGGTGCCGTTTGGCTCGCGTGGTGGCGCAAACAAGGTGCCCCTTGACGCCAAATGGCGCCATGTGGCGCGAAATCTCTTTGGCGCAACTTGGCGCGCGCCATTACATTCCAGTGGATTCCAATAGGCGGATTGTTTGCGCCAAAGGGCGATATGCTCGCGCCATTTGGTGCCACTTGGCGGACACTTGGCGCTGATTGCTAGATGCAAGTGGCGCGACGAAAATTTCAAACATTTTGAAATTTTCTTGCCGCCACATTCAAATTTGGTGCCGTTACGGGCCACCACGAGCCAATTGGGAGGCAGTTTGAGCCACTACACGCCACTAGGCACCTTATTGGCGAAACTAGGCGCCACAGTAAATTGCATTGGCGCAAACTGGCGCCAACTGGCGCCGGCCCAGTGGACTCCTAGCATTATAAGCAATCTACTGTACGAAACAAATGAGCATGTTTCTTCTTATAACTTTCCAAAACATTCAACTCCTTAGAATATCACTAATTCTAAATAAGGAAACAAACATGTACTATAATCCTTGTTAAAAAACAAATCCTTTATATTTCAACGCATTCAAATTTATTAATTTATTACGTGGCCTCTGATAAAAATATCAACTTTGTTTTTGTTGTAGATGCCGAGAAGGTGACGAAGGAACATATCCAGAACTTGTCAAAACTACTTGGAATAAATCATTTTGACCCGATTTGCGAAACCTTTAGCTTTGATCACAAAAGTTCTCTGAACCTCCTAGACTCGAACGATTCCGATTACAGTACAACCTACGAGCAACTACTGAGCAGATGGAAATCGGGAAAAAACCTGAACGACCTGGACAAGTTATTAAAGGAATCAGGAATAAGATTAACATCGTCTTACAAAAAAAATACTCAAAAGTAAAATCAATAATTGACTGCTTTATTTCATTTATTTATGAATTTACTTGACAAACCACGACTACTTTCTAACAAATCAACTCAATGGCAATTTCAGAAGCCTAGTGCATATTCTACAGAAATCATGTTTGTATTACGTTATACGTCATTGTAATTTTTGCGTATTTCTAGAGGTGATCGACGAGGCTATTGAAATTGTCTGAAGTTGGCGGTCTCCTGCGTTCACAGATACTGGTAATTGTAAAATTAAAGTTTCATATATGTGTGTTTTCTTTATGTGTTTAAAAGTGATTTGTTAATGTCTGAGAACATATATTTCAATGTGATATTCAATTATTATGCATTACATTATCAAACGCAGAAGCAAATTTAAACAAACAAACAAAGAAGTTGATTTTTCGAAAATAGTTGCGATCTTGTTTTGTCTAGTGTTCATACTTTATCTAATATTCCTACCATACTTAATTGCCATTGTTATATACATGCGTCTTATGAATGTTAGCAGTATGCGAATTCTGAATAGGAATGTATTCATCATTTGTCAACCCTGTACATACCATTCGTGTTCAGAGTACAAATGTGTATGAAAGTCAAAGTTTATTTTAGTGTGAAAACAAAGAATTATTTTCATACATTAAGTATCGTTCACAAAATATATTAAATGTAATTTTCTTTTGACTGATTTGAACATAGACTATTCTGATTTGAGAGAGGGGTGATAATATATTTTTTTTTAAAGAGTGTTCTAAGTTTGCTTCTATTTTGATTATCTACATTATATAAACACGCCTAGTAAGCATTGTTGTAGATTTGAACTCTTAATAGGGGCCTACCAAGCTACAATATAAGCAGGCCTATTTGGATATCAAAGTTGATTTGACTGTGAAACCAAACGATCAATACAGTGCCTCATTCACATAATATTTTAAATAACTTATCTTGTGACAGAATTGTACATGGACGTTGTAGACTAGTCTAAAATGGTGTAAACATGATAACGAGTTTTAGTCACATTATTATTCAGTTTTAAAGGTTATTATTTTAGTTTGAAAGATCAGTTTTGTTATAGTTTGTATAGGCCTATATGTTTTATACGGATTAATTTTATGACAAACAGGTGATTTGTTTGTTTGTATCCATAATTCATAATTTCGTAATGCCATCTTTCTATCCATATCTAATCCGAGTTGATAAAGATTTCCACGCATCAATATCTAACAAATGAATGTGCATGTACAGCGTGAGTAACAACACAGAAACACAGATTCAATTCTATAAATAATATGACCGCAACTTTTCCAAAAATTCAACTCAAAGGGAATTTGAATACCCCATTGAAAGTCCCATGGAAATCATGTTTACTTAATACGTCATTGTCACGTTCGTACATCTCAATAGCTGACGCACAAGGCTATTGTAATTGCCTTAGGTTAATATTTCTTAAGTAGTTGCTATCGTATTATTATTGATTCCTTTTTGTCTCTGTACTACATGAGCGGAACCCGGGTATTCAGTTGGTAATGTAGTGTGCTCCCCATTGATGTCTGCTGGCTGTCTCGCCCGGCGTGGCGGTCCTTGGCAATTACCTGAGGGCTACTTGCTTGCGTCAAGAGATTATTATTATATGGTTGTTTTTTGTCCCTTTTTTATGTTACATATTTGGCGTTTATCAATCGCCATGGTTATTACTGCCTGATTGGCTTGGCGAGTGGGATCGGGACGCCGGGGGAGGGGGGGGGGGGGGGGGGTTATGGATGAGAGGATTGTGTGGGTGAGTTCGTGTGTGCGTTTGTTTGATATTGTTTACATGTGCAGAGGGGGGGGGGGGGCGGAGGTTTCACACCAACGGATCGGACCCTGTTTAATATATCGTGCCCTTGATCGCCAGTCCGGACGCTCTTGCTGAGGTCATCGGGAGGTCGTGGGGTCATTACACTAAGCCTCGGTCTTGCTCATGTAAAAAACAATTTTAAATGCTTTTAATACTATTGATTCTGTCACATTTTTGTGTTTGTTTCTTTTTCAATTATTTTGAATTGTACCCTAATTATACGAATCTCCTGTAAGTATTGTAGTTATATTTGATTTGTTATAATAAAATACAATCTTTTTTTTAATATTCATGCAATCACAATATAGTTATATACTTAGTCGGTTATGCACAAGTTGCAGCCTGTCATCTTTTTATTTATATTTTGACACCTTGTGCGATACAATCACAAAGATAACTGAACATTAGCAACAACGGTAGTATTAATTTTGTATCAAAGTTATTCTTATTCATATCACGTTACTTATGCGTGTAGATTCCCTAATTATAAAGATGGGCCTACCTAGCAACGTTTGAAACAAAGAATAATATCTTTTAATACATTGCCATAATTGTACATAGACTGTTCTAAAATGGCGTAGAAGGAAAATAATTCAGTATTTATCAAACTTGCATTATGCCTTTAAATCATGAATTCATTTGTTGGTATCTTTTATTCAATCGTTTAAATTGTAGATAGTCATACAAGTAATTCTTGTCTATTTCTAATTACCCATTTATTTACAAACAGGTGATGGGTTTATACTTCACAATGTTATGGTCTCATTTGTTTCCTGTTTATTTGCGACATGTCCGATCATGTTTTCTTACTCTAAACAACTATTGCCCAATAACTTTCATGACTATTTCGAATATAATTGCAACATCAATAAATATAAAACAAGAAATTCCAATAAAATGTATGTACCTTTTTATATTTTTAACTTTTCAAGAACTACAGTAAGTTTTAAAGGCCCACAGCTTTGGAATGAGTTGCCAAACGTATTAAAAGAAATATCCACTGTTTTTACATTCAGGAAAAAATATAAATGTTATCTTCTTAATTGTGAGTAGTTTTATTTGATCTAATTGCCTTTTATGTGATTTATGTAAATAATTATGTTGTGTTTTTTATGTGATTATGCTATGTTATATTATCTGTTTGTTTGATTGTTTTTATTTTTTATATTTTGTATAATGTATTTCTCTTGAAGGGTGGAAATATAGGGGATCAACCTTGACAGGCCAATGGCCTTTGTTGATCCCCCACATCCTCCACCCTTCATCCTTATTTCATCAGTACAATGTAAATGAATGTTTTTTGTATGTATTTATATTGTTTTAAATGATGATTTGTTTGTATATCTTTTAATGTGTTTTTTTAAAGAGATGTGAAATAAAATTGAATACTTGAATACTTGAATACTTGAATCAGCAATGCTATACCTACTTGAACATCAATGTTTTATAAAGTGTAACAAAAAAAAATTCATCAATTTCGTTTATTTTACAAATCGTTGTATTTTGTTCGAAATTGTACATTTTAGATTATTCTAAATTGGAAAGGGTGTTTTTTTAAAGTGCGTTTTAAGCCTGTTTTTTTTTCTTTAAGCGTCGACATATAAATTATTTAAACAAGTATCTGTATTTTGCTACTTACTAGTATGATGCTAACAGGTGGTGGGTTAGTTTCCTACTTATACTTTGGGATTTCAAGGTGTAAATTCTTGTTCATATCCAATTCACAATGCTTTACATATTAAAGGTACTATGTCCCATTGGCAGGCCCACAAATTGAAAAGGTTAAGTTCCAACGGCATTTGAAAGATTATACTAATTTAGAACTTTCCTCAAAAAGGGGGGCTACAAAATGTCTTTAAGCGGGAAAATAACGACTATTAGTTCTCGAATCGACTTAAATGCTACCAAGTCAGTAAGTCTGATTTTCAGACCATATTACCGAATGGTCGTACGTTTTTTGCTGCGCAAAGATTCAATCAGTTTAATTTTGGCCATTATAAGAAGTGGGTTATTGATGTAGACACAATTTATGCCCATGTACCCTTTACAGTTAATTTTATGTATATTATTACCAAAGAAGAAAAAGAGCCAGTCAGTCACTCAGTAGCGTCTGACAGTGAAGTCTAGCAAGTAAACGGGTTTCCTTGCATAATTTCAATATTAGGACATTGCTAACGTTCACAGATAGGACATACATGACATATTCATAATTCCTGCAAAGTTCTACAGAGTTTGAAGCTGGCTGCAAAAGGGACATGGTATCTTTAATGTATGAATTCTTAAAAGCGTACAAAATTATAGAGATAATTTCATGGAAGTCAAGATTCGATATGCTGTGCACACAATTTTTTAAAGAAAAGCATTGTGAAATTATCCCCTCGTAAATAAATTATACATAAACTGTTCTAAAATGGTGTGAGTTTAATAAGAATAATCACCCTGTAAAATAAATATACAATAGGCATCTCTTTGTGAAGCAGAGAGATCACTCCATCTATGAAAGATGGCTCCTCCGATTACCACGTATCAATTCAAGATTGGGGGAGTGTAGTTTCTTTTATTATGGCCCCCAAAATTTGGAATACCCTCCCTTTCGACCTCCGTACCTCTCCCTCAGTTGAAATTTTCAAGAAAAAACTAAAAACGTACCTCTTCAATAAGTAAATTGTAATTCTAATATTTTTGTTTGTTATTATAATTACTCTTTTATACATGTATTATCTTGTGTTTACTA
This sequence comes from Strongylocentrotus purpuratus, assembly GCF_000002235.5. Classification (NCBI taxonomy): domain Eukaryota; kingdom Metazoa; phylum Echinodermata; class Echinoidea; order Camarodonta; family Strongylocentrotidae; genus Strongylocentrotus; species Strongylocentrotus purpuratus. The sequence goes on along the minus strand of NW_022145603.1, from coordinate 31,999,742 downwards.
TGTCATTATTTCTGTAAAGCGCTTCGAGCAATTCGTTGGATGTTGCGCTATATAAAAGACAATTGTATGTATGTATGTATGTAATGAACATCTTTCATACCATTACCATTTTTTTTTTCAATTGGGCTTAAAAATCATCTAATGCTCGATGCATATTGTTACATTTCAATGTTCTTTTTTATACAACCCATGCCATACGAATAATGACACTGTGCCACATTGTATGTACTATGTCACCATAACGTTTGGTGATCTTTAATTGTAAGTTAAGTTTTAATATGTCTGTAATCTTAATTATATTGAATATTAATTTTAATTATTTGAATGCGCCTTGAGCATCTATAGATAATGATATGTTGCGCTTCATAAATATTGTTATTAATGTTATTGTTAAAGGTACTATGTCCCTTTTGCAGCCAACCTCAAATTCTGTAAAATTTTGCAGGAATTATGAATATGTCATGTATGTCCTATCTGTAAAATTTAAACGTTAGCAGTGTCCTCATATTCAAATTATGCAAGGAAACCCGTTTACTTGCTAGACTTCACTGTCAGACACTATTGAGTGACTGATTGGCTTTTTTTCTTCTTTGGTAATAACATACATGAAAAGAGTTGTAACGGGTACATGAGCATTTGTCTACATCAATAACCCACTTCTTGTGATGGCCAAGATTAAACTGATTGAATTTTTGCACAGCATAAAACGTATGACCATTCGGTACAATTGTCTGAAAATCAAGACTATTACTTTTGGGCTCTATAGCCCTAAAGTCGATTTGACAACTAATAGTCATTATTTTCCCACTTGAAGACATTTTCAAGCCCCACCTTTTTTAGGGAAGTTCTAAATTAGTATTATCTTTCAAATGCCGTTGGAATTAACTTTTTCATTTTCTTGGCCTGCAAATGGGACATAGTACCTTTAAAATTGTTTAAGTATGCGTACAAAATGGTTTGCCCCGATTAATGTTTCCTGACAATTTCACGAACAAAAATCTAGAAAGTCTTATTCATATCCAATGCGCAATACTATATCTCTAAACGTTTTGTAACAAATTTAGATCATAAAGTAGTTGCTGTATTCAAGAATGCGAAGTACGCATACACACACAGGTCATTATTATATCCGTATAGAGTGTTGCTTTGTTGAACATATCAAACTCTTTAATGTCAAGACTTTGTTTTCCGGCTATGCCTGCGCTTCCTTCATTAAGTTGTAACTATTCGTCCTCGAGCAAGTCTTGCATGAGTCAAGGGTCTAGTTTGACCAGCCAGTGGCGGATTCAGGAGAGGGAGTCGGGGGCCCGCCCCGCCAGTGAAAAAAAATGTGTATTTTTACATTTTTGAACGTTAATTTTACCCTTTTTTTTTGTTTATATGCCCCCCCCCCCCTGGCGCTCAAGGGGTTGGGGGGGGGGGGGGGGGTGGGGTGGTGGTGGTGGGGGGGTGCATTTTTTCAGATTTTCGAGGCCCCCCCCCCCCATATGGAAACGTTTGCTTGTATTTGTCTCATAAAAGAAGTTGATCACAAACTGACTCCCACACGGTGTTGAGTGCTCATGGGTCACAGGCCACTGGCTTCATCGGGCAGATAGTTCCATTATGTAATGGGTAAATTAACTATTACAAAATGAGGGGACACATTACATTGTACAATAGGGACACACATTGTTTTTATTGTGCAGAACATACTCTTTTATTGACTTACTTATTGCATGAAACTATAAAAACCAAAATGCATTTTGTATTCTAACAATTGGAATACAAAGAATAATAACAGGTGAATGAAATGCATAAACACCACAAACACCTGGGGAGGAAGCATTCATAAATTTGAATACATATAGTTGATAAACGACTCCGATGAAATTATAAAACCAAAATTAAATTTGTGTTCTGGCAATTGGAGTACAAAGAATGATAGCAAGTGAATGAAATGCTTCAACAACAACACAAACACCTGTGAAGCTAGGAAGCATCCATACATTTGAATAATTTAGTTGATAAAGGACTCCGCATGTGGTCGTTTGTTGGAGCAGAAAGCAGTGGATTCAACAAGAACCCATTTAACAGAATGTCTGAACAAAAATTAAATTTGGCGCGGTTGGAAAATGCATCTTTCTACCCTGCGACTTTAATGGTACGATCCAGTAAATTAAAACAGTAAAAAGGCTCTTATTTTAAAATTACTCAATAAATAAAACCCCAAACTTCAGTGATATCAGAAAAAATATGTTAAATCTTACTAATAGTTTTAAAAAAGACGTATAAACATTGTGAAAGTGTCGTATTTTACGATAAAAGACGCCGATTTAGCAAAGATGACGTCATTAGTGCGCTTGCATCAGGGAATTGAAGGTCAAAAGGTCAATTCAGACACTGATAAGTAATTGGTCGAGCCTTTTTGTTTCCTTTATAAACGACATTTAGCTGGATTAATGTATTTTTCCGACAAAATTACAGAAAATTTGCATTTGGTCTTTTTATATTATACTTTATGAAATGTTACCCGAGTGACTTCCGGGCGCCCCAATGCTGGAAAGAAACGCACATTTTAGAAAACTTCACTTTTTCATGGGAAAATGCTTATTTGTTCTATGCACGCAAGTCAGATTGAGCGGATGATACAACGTTTCCATATGCCCCCCCCCCCCCCCCTCGCACGATTTTCATATTTCAGCACAATACATTTCAAATTTTGGCCCCCACCTCTAGGAAATCCTGGATCGGAAAGGACATACGCGCAATCGCGCCTGGCTGTCCGGCAGACCCTCAGCTCAAGGTCAGACTCTGCCTCAACTCGAGGTCATGTTGTATTCCTACTCGGAGGTCAGCCTGATCGAAATCAATCAATTATAGCTCCTTGATACATTCAGATAATCATAACCATTTGTTTAGAAACATGAAGGCAAAGGACAATTAATTTATACAAAAAAAAACTTGAAATATCAGCCCACTTACGAATTGAAAAGCCTGCCAAATTATAAATTATTTGTTTCCGATTCAAATGATGAGCATGCGTTAATTCAGTTTATAAAAAAACGAGTTCAATAATGTAGCCCATAGCCATTGGAAGCGTCAACCAAAATGAGTTTTTACTCTAACTAAATGAGAAAGTGCTCTTTAGTTGGCTTTTCAATTCGTAAGTGGGTTGATATTTCAATTTTTTTTTTGTATAAATCAATTGTCCTTTGCCTTCATGTTTCTAACCAAATGGTTATGATTATCGGCAGCAGCATCACTTCCCTCCTAAAATAGTGAGAATATGTCTAATTTAAGACAAGGACTAAGAACACGATTTGCTGTATCATTATCACCTTCAAATGTTGAGCTGCCTTTCTTCCTAAAATAAAAATGAATGAATAAAACTGAATGTACATGTAATTGACTCATCTCTTCTTTTACCAGTATACATGAACACCCATGGTCTTGTGTGGTTGATGTTTGAGGGAGACTAGAGCCACGTGCAAAATTAGAAAGCAAACTTTGAGAGAGACTGAGTGTTTACATGTAGTTACAAGGGCAGTGAGACCATGTCCGTAACCCTAACCCTAACCCTAACCCTAACCCTCATAAAGCGTACAGAACACAAATGAACATTTTTATTTAAAAAAAAACATTTTGAAAGTATTCCGTTTTGAGCACATTATAAAGACTGTTCCCAAATCGCGTCGGTTTATTCAGAATATTTTAACTTTAAAATAACACATATATATACTTTAAAACAACATATATATATATATATATATATATATATATATATAGTGCGTCCCACAAATACTGAATCCCGCAAATAAACGGCTACAGTGAGCAAAGTACGAGCTGTATAGGAAAAGCTTCTTGCTTTTCATCTCTTAAATTCTTTTAATTGATATTGTGATTATATTAACCAACAGGTTACACTAAGAGACATTTGAAAATAGCACGTCAATATTCGTTTCTATGACAGATTTGGGTAAAACAGTGAAAAGTTGGTATCGCGTGTGAACATGACAAATTTCCATTGTGTGGCGATGTGAATGTTAATTGAGCAATACCCATTTCTGGGATGGCAGGTATATACAAACTTAGTTTTCCTGACTTAATAGAGAAATGAAAAATGTTTCACTTTTTTCCTTGAAAAGGGTGCCCATCCGAGAGGGAAAATTATATTCCGATCAATACCTTGCTCTTCTGAATAGTTCCATTTTTGAAAAATGCAGAAATCTTTATTTATTACAATGAATTCCATCACTATTTAAAAAAATGTATGGGAACTTTTTCTCATTGGGTTGTATAGTTTTCATTTTATTAAGGTATTACTTGCATGTGATTTAAACATTTGCAGGGCTTTATTCTCCAAAATCTGGCTCAAATGGATTTGTACATGCCATGTTCAATACAATGGTGCTCAGTAAAGCGTGCTTTGGAATGCTGTGATAAATATATCACATTAAAGCCCCGCCCCCTCCCCCCCCCCCCCCCCACTCCGGGGTCGGAATAACCCCATGCGTGTTACCAAAATGTTCGGTAAAGGGGTACTTTTCGTGCGACAAAGTCCGGCCCGAGAATTGTAAACAAAGGGGTGTATTAACTTTTCACCCGGAGATTTCTTTAAAAGGGGGGTGTTTGTCCTTTTTTTTCTCTCGTCTCTTTGGACTCCTGAGAAATTATTCCGAATTTAGGGGGGTACATTGAGCATTTTTCATGATTTAGGGGGGGGGGGGGTCTCCGAAGCAGGAAAATCCCGCAACAAGCCCGCGAAAGGGGGTTTCGAAAATGTTGACAGTCCTCAGATAGGAGGTGCTTTCAAAAAGAGGGAACGAGCATATGCGTACCCTAAAAAACACTGAGTGGGGGGGGGGGGGGGCCGGGATTAAAGCACCCCGGCCCCTGGATACGTCACTGATATCTTTCTAGTGTTAATGCATAATGATAGTTTTCTTTACATGCTTTTCAATTCGTCCGCAAAAGCTCTCCTAGGTTTAAGTTCAGACTACATGCCAGAAAATTGACATTATTTCATTCGATTTATTTTTCTCCTCCATCAATAGCAAGTAGTGCCTGAATTCATAACACAGGGGATTACTTTAGCGGAGCGATACAATCCCAAATTTTAGGCAATTTACAAAGGGAAAGCAAATTTGATCTCCCGGTGAGGTCACACGGTTTGTTATTTTCATGTCAATCTGACATATTTTGTGTCGTCATTAAAGTATTTTAAGCGCAAGAGGGCGTCCTTATTGTATTGTCCATAAATAGAAATCCAACGTTCATAGTAAAGAACTTTCAAAGAAAGCAGAAAAATTAGGGAAGCAGACAAGTACAAATTTGAATAAAATCGGACAAAAAATAACAAAGATTTGACTTTTGGAAAGTTGTAATCAGTATACGTATCTGAATTTTAAATGTTCTGAATTGGTAATGTCTCTGTAATGCAGTGCCAGACAATTTTCTCATTTATTCCAAACTGACACAAAATTACTGAAATATCGATTCATCTCTCAAAAGGTATAACTCGGGATAGTCTTTTTCCTTTAAGAGGACTTATCCTAATATACGATCTATAAGAGGCCTATATCTTCAAGTAGTGGCCCAAGGGAGACGATAATTAGAACAAAAGAAAAAATAATAATATTTGTGTACACGACTAACGGGAGTATTGTTAATCCACTGACAACATTGCCAATTTGAGAATCGCATAGCTACACTGATCTCATATTTCAAACATTCTTATTAAGCCGTTTGATTTAAACTTTCGCCATTCTTTTTTTCGTATTTTGTTTCGCTTTCATATAAATGGACTAGTTACACAAATAGGAATACCCTAATTAATCGTGTGCATATGACCATCTGAGAGGGGAAATTATATTCCGATAGAATGCCTTGTTCTTCTGAAAAAGTTCCACTCTTAAAAAATATAGAAATCTTTATTCATTACAATTAATTCCATCATTTCTTAGAGAAATTTATGTGAACTATCACTCATTGGGTTTTATAGTTTTCATTTTATTAAGGTATTACTTGCATTTGCAGGGCTTTTTTCTCCAAAATCTGGCTCAAATGGATTTGTACATGCCATGTTCAATACAATGGTGCTCAGTAAAGCGTGCTATGGAATGCTGTGATAAATACATCACATGAAACCACCCCGGCCCCTGGATACGTCACAGATGTCTTTCTAGTGTTCATGCATAACGATGAAAATTAATTTTCTTTTACATGCTTTTCAATTCGTCCACAAAAGCACTCCAAGGTTAAAGTTTAGACTACAAGCCAGACAATTGACTTTATTTTATTCGATTTATTTTTCTCTTCCATCAATAGCAAGTAGTGCCTGAATTGATTACACCGGGTATTACTTCGGCGGAGCCGTAAAATCCCACATTAAGGCAATTTACAAAGAGAAAGCAAATTCGATCTCACGGTGGGGTTCACAAGGTTTATAATGTTCATGTCAATCTGACATTAGTGTCGTCATTAAAGTATTTTAAGCGCAAGAGGGCGTCCTTATTGTATTGTCCATGAATAGAAATCCAACGTTCATAGTAAAGAACTGTCAAAGAAAGCAGAAAAATCAGGTAAGCAGACAAAAAAAAATGGAATGAAATCGGACAAAAACTAACAAAGATTTGACTTTTGGAAAGTTGTAATCGATATACGTATCTGAACTTAACATTTTCTGAATTGGTAATTTTTCTGTTATGCTGTGCCAGACAATTTTCTCATGTGTTCCAAAACACAAAATTACTGAAATATAGATTCCTCTCTCAAAATGTATTACTCGGGATGGTCTTTTTTTTCTTAAGAGGACCTATCATAATATACGATCTATAAGAGGCCTATATCTTGAGTAGTGACCCAAGGGAGACGATAATTAGAACAAAAGAGAAATTAATGATATTTGTGCACACGACTAACGGGAGTATTGTTAATCCACTGACAACATTGCCAATTTGAGAATCGCTTAGCTACACTGATCTCATGGCATATTTCAAACATTCATAACTCTCCTATTACATCGACAAATTAAGACGCACATTTTTTTTTTTAAATCCCCAAAATTTCGCAATGACTCAGCCACCCGCTGAATAAGCGGGGGGGGGGGGGGGGGGGGTGGGGGGGATAATAGCAATTTTTGTTGTGTGTGTCCAAGAAGTTGAAAATTTGGTCGATCGATATTTCGTTTCGTTTTTCAATTTAAATAAATAACTAGGGGGGGGGGGTTTTCCAAAACACACAAATACAAACGTTAAAAGGGGGTGTACAGCCCCCCCCCCCCCCCCCCCCCCTGCGTACGCGCCTGTTCTCACTATAGTTTCATGCTCTTAAATCACTTATTTTACATTTAGGTAATCAAAAACAGATTTGGGTACCTCATATTTGACCCTCAAAGCCTCATACCGAAAATGTATCACGACTTTTTGGTACCAGAATATAGCGATTAACTGTGCTCCCATTAGTTCAGAAAAAAGGTTTCAAGCAGACCTCTGACGGTCGTGAGGTACTGATTCTTCGTACCGCTAATAGTAGGTTTTCATTACCAAGCAAACATTTTTAGCCAAAATATTCGATCTGAAATGAAAAAAAAAAACAATGGTTGGCCCCTATCATATTACGATGTCGCATTTGGGGACATTTGACCAAAATTCAAATTTTATACTAGAAACCATGGTTTTTAAAATGGAACTCCGTTTCCCTCTTGGAACAACTACCATGAAAGCAAAGCAGACACTATTTGCTTTGATTACGATTGCCTGGCGTGTAGTCTGGACTTTAACACTGGAGAGCTTTTGTGGTGTGAGTTGAATAGCAGCAGGTAAAATAAACCTCTCTATCGTTATGCTCGAAATTGAATAGACATTCGTTACGGATCCAGGTACCGCCCCTACCCCTCCCTACACCAAACGAAAGTCAGAACGAAAAGAACGGGGATGAATATTATACATATATAATTTGATGACCTTTTTTTTTGGGGGGGGGGGGGTTGTGTGAAGGTGCGCGTGCGTCAGGTAGTCTAAAGGCACAAACTACAATTTGGCACGTTAAACCCATTCCTGATGCATTGAGCAGAGCCATGATCAACCAGAGCCTATAAACAGCATTCTGTCAGCCTAGTCTTACCGTGCAGTCTCGGCGCCTGATTATGATCACGTTCGCAAAAGGATTTCTGCCACTGAACATTATTTTGCTGTTTCTATTCTTGAGGCATATTTTAGAGTGCAAATACGGGTTCGTTGCTTGGGGAGATACATGTGAAATTGAAAGCAAGTCAAACTAAATCCAACATACACTCGAGTATATGAGGTGTAGCTCACTTTAAGACTCAACGTTGACAGGCATGCAGCAGCAATTTCGATGCGAATATCTACAACTATGTATCCTAAAGCATGTGTACATTTTATTCCCTACTCTATGTATTAAAAGTTTTTTTTCAGAAACCACCGACCGTTGAAAGAAAACAATAAATTAAAGGCCGACGCCGGCTGCAGCGGATGAGCGCAGGATCGCCTCGGTCATTCCAGGTCATCTGACTTGTCCGAGAGCCCAAGAGACCGACATTATCAAAACAATACTTAATTGACAGTTCACTAGAGCGACAGCCCCAGGGACCGACGATGGCACAATCTTCAAGAGACCAATATTGACAAGACCGCGACTCCCCAACTAGATCCAATCTGACGGTCCACTACAGCGACAGCCCCAGGGACCGACAATGACAAAATCTTCAAGAGACCAATATTGACAAGACCGCGACTCCCCAACTAGATCCGATCGTGACCGACAAAAATAAAATGCATAAACAAATATAGAACTGGAGAAAGTTTCAAAAGGTCCACGAGGCCCATGACACAAGACACCAACTGCCCGTTAAACTGACGAAAGAAAGAAATACTAGGGGAAGATAGAAACGAATACTGGTCTCCTGGGCTGTAGCCTACATCGAGAGATGTAGACAAATTAGCTAAGTAAAGTAAATGCCAAAACCTTGTTTAAAATCAGGGACGGATCCAGGAATTTCTTCACGGGGGCACATTGGGGGAGGGGGAGGGGGGGGGGCATGCGGGGGAAAAAGAGGTCCCCCCCCAAAAAAAAATCGCCTTTTTTTTTTGGTAACGAAATTTTTTAATTTGACATTTTGCTCCGTTGTGAGGGGGGGGGGGGGGTGGAGGTCACCTGTTTAGGTCAGCCGTTTGTATATACATATATATAAAAAAAATTGCCCGGGGGGAGGGACACGTCCCTTCTTTTTCAGTACATTTTTGCGAATTTAGGGCTAATTTTTACATATTTTGGGGCGGCCGAGGGGGGGGGGGGGGGTACCTGCCCCCTGTGCCCCCCCCCCCCCCTGGATCCGTCCCTAAAAATTGTCCTATGTGGAAATTTTTTTGCGAGTCCAAGAAAACAGAACGGTAATTTTGGAAGCACATTTTCAAGAGAGATTCTGTGATTTGATATCAAAATAGCTTTAACAGTCTTATTCTGCCCATGATTGAATAATTATCAATGTGAATGATACAAATAATTTTGCGTTATTTGAACTAATACACACAGTTTGAAGCGATTTTCAGTTTGTATTTAAACATATGTTGACGTATCATGTGTAAAAGCAAGAAATAATGTGATTAAGTGGATAAGCTCAATAGAAATTTTGTCATAAAATATCCCTGCGACTAGCTGGTTTCGGCTCATTCTAAATAGTCATCCATGCATATCTTCTATTTTCATGTACTTTTGCAGCGCATTCCAACAAAGCCTAGATGAGGTCATGGTGACGTACTATCATGATGATGTTCTACACAACAACGCCCGATTCTCACAAAAGGATCCGCCATTTTCTTCATGACTGTTCAATCGGTTAGTTTGCTTGGGAAACTGTAAGCAAACTAACATCATTTATTTAACTCTTACCTTTGTGTAATATACCATTAAACACAAGGTAATTTTTTCGGATAAAAAGCAGGAAGCTAAATTTTAAGAAATGTTCCGAGCGTTTTATAGTGGAACAATTGTATGCACTGATTTGCCAACTGATTGGACAATCTACAATTCATTTTGAAGCAACAAACCTTTGATGGTATATTTGGATGGACCGGAGCACGTTGGTTATATGAAGGAAATCAGAAAAAAAATTGGAAATATCACACTTGTACTGAAAGCGCCAGGACTGTCCGAGACGGATTCTATAATCATAACATTTCAATTATGATCGCAAGTACTTCTTTAATAAATTAAACGAAAGCTTAAACCTGCAGGGTAACATAGATCGATATATTCCTCTAAGGCAGTAGAGCGGGTAAATTCATTGACGTATTTAGTCTCTTCTAAGAAACAATTTACAGAACACAAATGTGACTTGATGGACAAACAGGATATATAAGGTCCAGAACGAAGAAATATTCATAAGATTTGCCTCACCATTGGGCCCACAGACATAACAAAACATGAATGTAAGAGCAGCAAATGAACGTGCTGAGGTCGATAAAGCCTTTCGTACGGCAGCTTCAGAGGGTCATCTTGATATAGTTCAGTTTTTCGTTGGTAAAGGAGCACAGATTGAAAAGCGTGATGAAAAATATGGTGTGACAGCTCTCCATTTAGCATCAGCTGACGATCATCTTTATGTAGTTAAGTACCTCGTTGGTCTTGGAGCACAGATTGACACGTGTGATAATACGTATGGTGACACACCTCTTCACACTGCATCAGGCCATGGTTACCTCGATATAGTTCGGTACCTCGTTAGTCAAGGAGCACCGATAGAGAAGGTTAATGCAAATGGTTACACCCCACTTCTTACTGCATCAAGCAGGGGTCGTCTTGACGTAGTTGAGTACCTCTTTAGTCAAGGAGCAAATATAGAGGTGAGCAATACTTATGGTTCGACACCACTTAATTCTGCATCGGGGAATGGTCACCTTGATGTAGTTCAGTACCTCGTTGGTCAAGGAGCAGAGATTAATAAGCATAGTAAAGATGGTAGGACAGCTCTTCTAACTGCATCGCTTAAGGGTCATCTTGACGTAGTTAAGTATCTCGTGGGTCAAGGAGCACAGTTAGAGCAGGAAGATAATGCATGTTTAAGACCTCTTCACCGTGCATCACACAGTGGTAATCTTGGTTTAGTTCAGTACCTCGTTGGTCAAGGAGCAGAGTTAGAGAGGGGTGATAATAAGGGTCAAACACCTCTTTACTTTGCATCAAGCAATGGTAATCTCGATGTAGTTCAGTACCTCGTTGGTCAAGGAGCACAGATAGAAAGGTGCAATAATGAAGGTAACACCCCACTTATTGTTGCATCACACCATGGTCATCTTCGTGTAGTTCAGTATCTCCAGAATGAACAAGAACGGAGGAGAGGAGCATCATATAAAGGTATGATTCGCATTTTATCAGTGATCTCTATTTTATGTTTTACAAAAATTGATGCATTTATGGTAGCATATATTGGCACCAAGATTAGTGGCGATATGAATATTCATTATTCCCTACGTCACAGACGTGCGGCGTGCGTACTCTGTCATATGCGACGACTACGTTCGTAAGCATTAGTACATGTACATTGCTCCGGAATGAAGAGAATCATTATAAAGGAGGAATTACTCCGTGAAGCTAAGTACAAGCAGGGAATTGAAAATAGCAAACGTTCCTCGGAGCAGCTATACACTCCCTAATCTAGCTAGTTTTGTAATGATAGTTTATTTAGGAAAATGGACATATTTTAGTACTGTTTAGTTGTTCTATAACATCACTCAGTTTGATTTGATTCGAGATATATCTCATTAATAAAACAGTATAAAGGCTGAGTGAGTTTCGAACAAACCATCGATCGCCACTAAACTTGGTGCCAACACCGTTAAACCATGCTCCAAATTTAGTAATATATTTTATATGCCCTAAAGATCCGGGGTTGGAATATTTAAGAGAACAGAAGATTGATATTGTAAAGTTGTTCTATAACATCACTCAGTTTGATTTGATTCGAGATATATCTTATTAATAAAACAATATATAAAGGCTTTACCTTTTGATACCTTATTTTGTGACACTGACAGGACACTAATTGGCGTAGGGTAGAGCGGGTGGAGCCCCCAGAAGCTCAGGGGTTTGAGGCATTAAATTATTGTCAAATGAGCATCCACAGGGCAGCGTAGGGCCCCTGGTTGGGCTGAAGGGGCGGAGCTATCGTAGACTACGATCAGATGAGCATATTTTGATACCTTATTGTGACACTGGCAGGACACTAATCGGTGTGGGGTTCAGGGGGGAGGGTGGAGCCCCCAAAAGCTCGGAGGTTTTAGGCTTTAAATTACCGTCAGATGAGCATATTGGGGCCCTCCTTAAGGCCCTAGGTGGGGTCCAGGGGGCAGAGCCGCCGAAAGCTCAGGGGGTTTTAGGTATTAAATCACGGTTTAGATGAGCATATTTTGATACCTCATTATTTTGTGGCATTGGTAGGTCACTATTTTTTCTTTCTCCCTTTCTTTCCATACCTCTTTTATATACTTTTATATACACACGAGCATCCAGGGGCCCGCCTTAGGGCCCTAGGTGGAATCCGGGGGGCAGAGCCTTCGGAAGCTCAGGGGTTTTCGTTATTTAATCCCGGTCAGATGAGGATATTTTGAAAACTCATTATTTTGTGACACTGGCAGGTCACTATTCTTTCTTTCTTTCTCTTTTTCTTTCTATTTCTCTTTGATATAATTTTCAAAAAAGTAGGAGGGGAAGCTCGAGGCCACCGAGCCCCGCCGTTTCGCGGGCCCTGACATGTACGTCTCAAAATAAGCAGATTTCTCGCCTAACGGTAATTTTAGGAATTTGTCATTTTCCAAGAAACGCATAACAATGTACAATTTACTAAAAAAGTGAGTAAAAATCTATGTCATTTCAGCAACATTTGTAAATCACCGATATGGGGGGGGGGGTGGCACCCCATCCCACCCGTACGCCAGTGCATCCCCCATCCCCCACCCACCCCCGCCTCGATCTACACCTTGTTGGCGAGAAAAATCGCAACTGATCTCCCCTACCTCACTTCTTTCTCTTGTTTTCCTTCCCTTTCTCTCTTCTTTCCCTTTCCCTTCCCTTTCTCTCTTCTTTCCCTGTCCCTTCCCTTCCTTCTCTCTTTTAGGTTTGATGAGGGGGGGGGGGGGGCAAGGCTTGCTCGGCCTCCCTGGATCCGCGCCTGCGTGTGTGTCCCATATTTGATTGGGTTTAGAAAGATTAATAATAATAATAATATTCCGTGTTTATATAGCGCTCAATACATCGATCCAACGATGTGCCTAAGCGCTTTACAAATATATTATTACCCCGATTGTGGTTGACATAATTAACAAGAAAATTGGTTGGCTTGCACATATCTGTATTACTGTATGAAAGGTTAAACAAAAATAAATGAGTATTTGAATATTTGACAAGGCATTTCACACAGTAAATTGCACCTGAAATTGCATCATGTGCATTGTAAGTTCCAAACGCTTTCTTTCATATAAATACACACAAAAAGTTCCAAAAGCTTGAATGCATGCTAATTCACAAGATGTAATAAAACATTATGAATAATTATGATACACTTACATGCAAACGCATGATCGTTATTGCGTTTCTTTCTGCCTGCAACGTAGTTTTCTTCTGCATTTCTTTTCTAAGCTGTTATGATTTTATATTCATATTCTTGTTCTCTGACAGAAATGAATAGATAAATATATGAATACATTCAAGTACAATGAAAAATGTACGTTAGGGACTTTTCGCACGGCGACGCAAATGCTGACTACGGGGTATTTAAATGAGCTCGCCACTCCGTAATAGCTCGACAAACGACGCTAATCAGGCTGAATACCGTCGTAGGTTTGGACGCTACGCGGAAATTTTCGCTCTGAGATTAGCGTTGTAGAAGGCCCCCGTCGCCGGTTGCCAAAACGTCATGATGATGATAGAAGAAGCGATAAATATCGCAACTGATCTTACCTTCTTTTCCCCATTTTCTTTTCTTCTTCCTCTTTAATTTATTTCCCTTTCTCTCCTCTTTCCCTTTCTTCATTTCACTCTCCCTATGTTTGTTCGGGCGTGGGGGGGGGGGGGGGGGGTGCAAGGACCTTTCATTCTCCTGATCCACACCTCGTTGGCGGGAAAAATCGCAACTGATCTCCCTACCTTTCTTCGTTTTCTTACCTTTCCCTTTCCCTTCCCTTCCTTCTCTCTTTTTTAAGTTTGCTGGGGGTGGAGGAGGCAAGGGCCTTCCGGCCCCCGATCCACACGTTATTGGCGGGTTTAATCGCAACTGATCTCTCCTTCTTTACACCCTTTTCTTTTCTTCTTCCTCTTTTTTGTTCCCTTTTAGCTCTCCTCTTTCCCTTCCCCCTTTTTGCCCCCCCCCCCCCAGAATCTAAGGGGTTTTAGGCATTAAATAACGATCAGATGAGCATCCAGGGGCTGGCTTAGTGCCCTTGGTGAGGTCCAGGGGGCGGAGCCCCCGGAAGCTTAGGATTTTTAGACATTTATTTAAGGTCAGATGAGCAACCATGGGCCCGTCTTAGGGCCCTTGGTGGGGTCCAGGGGGCAGAGCCTCCGGAAGCTCAGGGAAATACCACGCCATTTCACGACATTTGTAAATCACTTTTATCGAATAAAAATAAACCACATTTGAATTTTATTAGGGGGCAACAGCCCCCCCCCCCCCCCATCATTACGCCAGTGTTGGCTCCAAGTTTAATAATGTAGGTTCGTTTGAGACTATTATAGCCTTTATATTGTTTTATTAATGATATATATCTCGAATTAAATCAAACTGAGTGATGTTATGGAACAACTTAACAATATCAATCTTCCGTTCTCCTAAATAATCCAACTCGGGTCTTTGTCGACACACACAACGTATTACTAAATTTGGAGCATGGTTTAACGGTGTTGGCACCAAGATTAGTGGCGATGGTTCGTTCGAGACTCACAAAGCCTTTATACTGTTTTATTAATGAGTTATATCTCGAATTAAATCAAACTAAGTGATGTTATGGAACAACTTAACAATATCAATCTTCCGTTCTCCTAAATAATCCAACCCCGGGTCTTTAGGGCGTACAAAATGTATTATTACATTTGGAGCATGGTTTAACGGTGTTGGCACCAAGATTAGTGGCGATGGTTCGTTCGAGACTCATACAGCCTTTATACTGCTTTATTAATGAGATATAACTCGAATCAAATCAAACTGAGTGATGTTATTGAACAACTAAACAGTACTAAATGTCCATTTTCCTAAATAAACTATCATTACAAAACTAGCTAGATTAGGGAGTGTATAGCCGCTCCGAACGTTTGCTATTTTCAATTCCCTGCTTGTACTTGGCTTCACGGAGTAATTCGTCTTTTATAATGAATCTCTTCATTCCGGAGCAATGTACATGTACTTATGCTTACGAACGTACTCGTGCACAAGTGCATGTCTATATGACAGAGTATGCACGCCGCACGTCTATGACGTAGGGATTAATGAATATTCATATCGCCCCTAATCTTGGTGCCAATATATGCTACCTGCATTTATAGGAACAGAACTGGCATAATTCTTTTTAAGTTTTAAATTGTTGTTATCCTTAACTTTATTTAAAGGTGATTGTTGAAAAATTCCTAATTATATTAATTCGATCTCATTTTATTTCTTCAATTGTTTACATCATGAACTAATTAACCAGCCTTACCCAGATTGTAGAACCTTATTCAGCAGTTGTTCCTGATCCTATAACTGAACTAATTTGAATCAAAATGGATTGTGTAATGCCGTATGACCACAGTTCACTTGGTCCAATACCCAGTTTTTCCAACGCCCCCCTCAATGTTACTAGGGTACGCATATGCGTCTTCCCAGCACCCCCCCCCCTTTCTGCATAAGTTCGGTGTGTAAAGTTAATACGGGTAGGCCTTTTTATTTTGTTATACGAGCGTTTTTAGCACACACCCCCCCCCCCTCCTTTTAGCATAAGTCCGGTGTGTAAAGTCAATACTGGTAGACCTGTTTCTATTGTTAAAGGTAATACAAAGTTTTGGGAAATTATGAAAATTGGGCGGATATTAAGCAAATAAATACCATTGGTGAAGGTGATGGGACAAACTATCACTTCCGAGGCGATCTGGATGTACCTATCTTTCCGAAGTGAAGCTGAGAAAAGTTAGCGTATACATTCAGATCGCCGAGGAAGTGATAGTTTGCCATCGCCTGAAACCAACAGGTGATTATTTGCTGTATATTCCACATCGGCAACATTCCACTTCTTCCGTCATTTTTGTATTACCTTTAAGAGCCGTAGATTTTGGGAACACGTATGCGGTCCCTCCTTCCCCAGGGTTGGGGGGGGGTTCCCATTTGATCCAGGCATTATATTCCCGTTTGTCTATATACATTTCGTCTATTTTAATTTCGTCTACTCCCATTTCGCCTAACTACCATATGGTCTAATCTTCATTCGGAAATTAATTTGTTTTGTATTACTGCCGATTGCTCTATTGAACAGTTTTGATCATTACCGTTAAGCCTATGTCTATATAATGGATACGTCTTATTTTTTATTTATTTTTTATTTTGTGTATACCAAGAAGAAACTATAAGTTTTCTATTTAGTTAACAGTATTCTAAGTAACGTTTTTTGTTCTTTCTGATTCTGATAGTGTATCTGGAGATGGGAGCGGGGTGGGTCATGCCAAGCAGTAAACATGTTTGGACAATAATATCTGGGCCCCGTGTCATAGAACCTGTTATCAATAAGAAATGCTAAGTTTCTATGAAAAAATTGCTCTGAGCCAATCAAATGCCATGATTTCAGTAGCTTATAACATTTACTGTAACTTGTTATTGATAACACGTTTTTACCAAAATTAATACAGCCCTGATTCGTGCGCTACTTTACGAATTTAGAACGAATATAGATTTAAATACAAACTTTGTTGAAAAAATTGGATTGTTTAGTGTGCATCGTGTACAAAAATAAATTGCCTTTTGGGAGTAGCAAACTCAGAGAATTATCCCGGCGGAGGGGGGGGGGGGGGCAGTCACATTAAAACAGGGTAGCCTCATCAGTAGTTGAATAACTATCATACTTCGGGCCCTGCATAACATAAACAATACAGAGTAGGTACATGTACATGGTTGTGACACGATCATAATTACGATGATATTGTTTTCCAGGGAATTTTAAACAGAAATAAATGCAAAATTTAATCAACATGCCCAACAGCAACAAAAACATGAAGATTAACTACTTTTTTTGTTAGTAAATACTACTTCTTACACGACCCCTAACGTTAGGTTGTATTCATGGTTGATTTAACCACTGGATATTTTAAGCAATTGAAGAAAAAATCACTACATGTACCATTTATATACACTTACATTATTAGAAATGCATATACAGGATCCAGGTCAAAGGTTAGCTGAACGGTGCTTTTAAACGGTCTTCATGATTGTCATAATGACTTCTATTTTTCCTCTTTGATTTAGAAGCACCATCAGGGGCAGATTTCCAGGGAAAATCCAATGAAGTCCATAATGCAACATTGTTTGTTCATCAACCGGAGGTAAAGCTTGATCAAATCAAGATGATGCACCTTACTGTTGAAGACTCCAGTGGGAAAACATGTGCCTTCCATGAGAAGAAAGCAAGGGAGCATGAAGGATGTCATTTGGGCGGAGGCTCTTTTGGGGAGGTCTTCAAGGCTACACATAAAGTACATGGTGAAGTAGCAGTGAAGCTTGCTAAACCTGGTAAAGAGTGAGTAAAAAGAATCGTTGAAAGTTATATCGACCAAAAGAGGCATAACATTTTCCAAATGTCTGGGGCGGTACTCTGAAAACTATGTTAACTTCTGTGTCCTTGGTCGGGAGTTTACTAACAGGTGATTATTTCATCAAATCAATTAACATAAGAAAAGGGGGACCATGGGGACCAACGGTCATCTATAAGGCACTATTTGCAATATAGAGGGCGCAAGTAGCTATCAGTAGTGAAGTGGGGCTTTAATCGGTATTCTGAAAACGATGTCTAGGGTTTGTTATTCTTTTGTACGTTATGCCCTTGACACGTTCATTTGTCATTGATTCTTCATCGACTTTTTGATTTTTCATCGATTCTCCAATGGGACTCACTGTGGTTAAAATTTCTCAGCCAATCTTGTTACACGTTTGATAGTGCGTACAGCTATGTGAATTATAGAACATATTGATTGAGCATCATCAATTCATTCGCATTACCTTTATCCAAGTCTTTGTCAGAAAGGTGTGCATGAAAATCCACCTAATTTCTTTCTTTTCTATGTTTTCTATGTTTCTTCTACTGTCAAAGCATTATATTGTAGTGATCAAGGAAACGAAACGGGAAAAACAAAGGAAAGAAAATATTTATTCACTTTTTTTCTTCTTATCCTCTTACCAAGTGTTTTATTTCATATATTTTATATATGAAATCATTAGTTTACATTTTAAACATAATACAACAAGACAAAAATAATTGAATGAATGGTTATATCCTTTACATGTCTGGGAATAATTTATTTGTGTTTCGTCAATAAACAACAATGCTTATTTGCTATACAATATCGTAATAAACAGACTTTTACTATTATAATCTTTACCATCATAGCGAATTCGGATATGCATTATGTATATTATGTATTTGCCTAAAATTAACTGAAATTTATCACACAGTTTTCTTTTTTGCAACATATTAACCTATAACTAATGTTTTTTATAATTAATATGTAATTTTTTACGAAAGTAATTATAAATAACTTTCAATAATTTTCCAAAAAAAACAAACATTATTACACTTTGACTTGACATGAAAAGTTTTTCTGTTTCTTTACATCACATTGCTCATTGTCCATTATAGTCCAGGCATCTGCATAGATTATGTTTTGATTGGAAAACATTATGCAATACTTCAAATTAACTTGCTTCTTCCTATTATCTCCTATTTGTTGAAATTTTAAGTTAAAAACTTTTTGCTAATGAGCCATTTCGTAAGTACTGTGTGCACATAGGCAGATACATATCATTTCTGATAAAACAGTAAAACCCACCGAGATGAATACGTGCTCATGTTATGTAATCATTATTCTTGTGTTGCACCTACGGTACATTTTATGATACAAGAGGGCAAACAAAAGCTTTTTATGAAGCAAGTACATGACTTTGGCATTGATTATTCTAAAATACACAAAGTGGGACTTCTCCATGAGTAAAAGATTTGTGGATATTTGGGGTCATTTTACCCATGTGCTAGCTACGAAATGGTCTATTAAAGGATAAAGGTAAAATTCAAGTAATTTCCAACGTGTAACACTTGGTTTCATGGGTTTTTGTTTAAGGAGGGATTAATAATGATGTTTCGTCTTCTAAACTAAATAAATGTATCAACACGTTCTCATGTAGCCACTTCTATCAAATTTGGGATCTGCTGTAAAACATAGAAACCTCACAACTCGTGAATAGACCAAACTCTATGATAAAACTGGCTTGTGGATGATAACCACATACCTCTCGTAAATTTCCGGTTGGTGTGAGAAACAATTATTGTAACTCTCAGCATAAACACAATTTGTAATAGGCTTACAATTGTTTCCTATGTCACAATATGCACAAGGAGCCCAACACGTTTTGCAGCTCATGACCATATTTAAATATTCTAAGAAAAAGTCCTCACACTTTTTGTTAAATATATCATCTTCTTTGATTAATGTTTCTCTCAATATCCTACATAGAGATCTAGTGGAGATGTACCAGAAAGAGGTTCGAAAGCACGGAATTTCCCTGACCTCTGATCATATTGTCGCCATCAAAGGGTTTGTGCAGTGTGAAGTTCATAGAGGTAAATGTGGCCTTTTTGGTATCGTCATGAAATACATGGAGAATGGATCTCTCTGGGACTTCCGTAAACGTAGATGGCAAGATCATCCTGATCTCTGGCCTTTGACCAATAGGATGGTCTATGAAATCTCGTGTGGAATGCATTTCCTCCACTCAAATGATATCATTCACCGTGATCTGAAGCTGGAGAATGTTCTAGTAGATGGTAATCTTCATGCCAAGGTAACATTCTTCACCTATCATCCATCCAGTGTTTTATCAAACCATCATAAGTACTTTATGAGATATACCTGAAATATGTGTATTGTAATTAACAAACATTTCCCAGTAGAATGCCGGTGAACTCATGGTTTCACTGAACGATGCCCTTCTCTTAAAGTTTGAGTATCTCACTATTTTTGTCTGAGAAGATTGAAATAGAAGAAATCTGACAAACTGCTTTTCAAAATATTCCTTGGCTTTAATGAACTGCAGTCTAGAATACCAGGATATAATATCAATAGTTCCAAGGCTAATAAATCTTGTCTAGCTGCAAATTAAAGTATATTCATCAACTGTGATTCAGGTGCAGATTAGAGATACATATTCTCAGGTTGTTCACAGGATTCTTACTAGGTGAATTTATTTCCAAAATTGTTTGCACATTTTCCTATCATAAGTTATGCAATACTGAAGATATATATATTTATATATATATATATATATAACATGATGGAGCTTGCAGCTGAACTTATTTTGTTATAGGAGGATGGGAAAGCATTTATGATTCCCAATTAAATCTCCTTCATAAAATCAAACAAAGGTCACATGAACTTTCCTGCCAACCAATATATGTATACCTTAACTGTTTAGGAAAAAATAGTTTAGAATAGTTTGATATAAATTTGATGTGTTTTCTCTCGCTATGTTAATGGCATGTACAGATTGCAGATCTTGGCCTTGCAGCCGATCTCCGAACTTCATTTGGTGATAGATGTTGGGGCACGGACAGTCACAAGCCTCCAGAAGCTTTTAGGACAGACTTATCCAAGTCAATTAAGGTTGTCAATCCTAAGTACGATGTCTACAGGTGAGAAATTTTAATTCGTATAAACAATCCTCATAAGTCCATTACATGAGCAAAGAAGTAAACATTGGTGAAATGTCCAATCAATGTATGTTCTGATTCTTAAAGGATTTTTTGAAGGAATTTTGGGTATATTGTAATCATCCTACACATTCAAGTATTTGAGGAGAATAGTTACTGAATGTCATTTCATGCAGGACTGTGATGGCAATTTCTTTTCTTTTCTATAACTCATGATCCTGTTTTTCATTGTTTTACTTCTTTTTTTCTTCCAAACCCTGCTTTCACTTTTTCATTTTGATAACAAATGTTACTTCAGCATCAATTTGGCCACCTCGCTGTCGAAATTTGAAGCTTCAAATATACTGCTTTGTAATTAAACAGAGTTTCGCATTCTGAACATCAATATGCGGGTTCCATACATGAAATGTTTTATTGGTCTATGCTCCAAACCTTAATTCAATAATGTCCAGCTATTAGTACCTTCTGTTAAATATCTGATTTAATCAGTTTTGTATCAATTTGAGTGCAATGTATCGCAGTATGTGTGAGATTTGTTGATGTATTCATTTATGTTATATTGGAGAGTTAACAAATTTCCATCTGCCTTTTTGTCATGCATTAACCCACAGCTTTGCGATGACCCTCTATGAACTTTTGACAGGTATTCATCCATACGCTGGTGAGTGCTTGCTTCCTGTTTCTATAGCATTACTTATATGATTTTTGGGTTTCCTGACTGCAAAAAGGCGCATGTAGGTTTGTAAGTAAGCAACTCGATGACTTTAAATCATCTCTGAATGACATGGTAAAACTTGTTAACGCATTACTAAAGAGCACTAGTCAAGTGCATTTACATGGTTTAGAACCTGGTCCTCCCATAATTGATCTACCACTGAGCCATCTCACATCCTCAACTTGGTGTAATTTTTGTGTTAAATAGATCAGCTTATGCATTCAAAATTATGTTACCAAGAGGCTTTATAAGATGGGTAGAAGAATCCCTGCAATTTGATTGGTAAATTAGCATGTAATTATTTTTACTTGATGCACGCGATATCGGCAATCGATTTTTGTTTTATAATTCTTTTTTTTTTTCTTCTTTTTTTTTTAATATATTTTTTTTTTTAATGATTTTTTTGATAACTTTTTTGGGGGTGATAATTATTTTTTTTCGTGTTTTTTGATAATTATAATCTGTTTAAAAAAAAATAATTTTTTTTTACATTATTATCATTATTTTTTTTTTTTAAAGATAAACTTTAGTACTGGTAATGCGATTGCATTGTGAAAGAAAAGGTGTGGAAAGGATCAGAAACAGTTGATCATGTAGCATGTAAGTATTGGTGTGCACTGCAAGGTTCTGGAGTCATCAAAATCATAATAAATTTGACCGAGTCTTGATAAAGTAACAAGCACTCACATAGAAAGCTATATATGGGACAACACACATGATGTCGGGGCTAGTACTACCTTGATTTCCTTGTCTTTCTATGCTCATTACTCAGCCAGTATACATTTTCTTCCAAAATTGTTTGGCACATGTCATTTATTTGTAATCTTGAACATTCAGTGTAAGTTTCGTTTGATTCTGTGAGAATTATTATTATTTTTTTACCAGTACTGGAGTTTATCTTTAAGTTTACAGTTAAATGTGCACTGACAATTTTGTTATTTATTTTTTTAAATTTCATGATAAGTTAGAAATCATGCGTCGGGTAAAAAAAAATTACCGGACTCATGATTTTGCCATGCATCCGGTAAATCCGTAAAATAACACAATTTTGTATTTTTGACAATTTTTGGGGCCCCATAATATAAACAGATGATGCACAGGTTTAATTTGTGGGTCGGTGGAATTGTGTGCACGCGGTACCTTTGAATTTGGTCTAAAACCGTTCTCAAACCTGTGCATCATTTGTATAATAGCCTCAGTTTGCTAATGCTCATACATTTTGTTTGATTGCACTCAAATTTTATTGTAAGTTTTACTCATCATAGTTTAATTTTCAGTAAAAAATAAACTACTAATGCAATTAATTTCCCTATATTATGATTTATGATTTTGTTTCTATATCAGAAAGAGGATTGGAAATGGTGAAGGTCTTTAAATTATCTGACCAGGCTCCATGTCTGAAACCTGTTCCAGTAAACACTCCTACACCTCTGATCAAAGTCATGACAGATTCATGGAGATATGCAGCGAATAGTCGTCCAGCTTTCATAGGTTTGTCCATACTTGATTAGCCTTAAAGGCTGCGTATTCTACTGATCCTACTTCAGATTAAGGAGCTTTAAGAGATGGAGACCCAACTGGCAACAAATTGTTCCGAGCAGCTTCCGTTTTCTATGGTTGCACAATATAATCTATGGTTGTGCTGGTACATTTGATGATTGAGGTTCGAAGCCGCCAATATCATTAAAAAGCTAGAGTAGTGATCTTGTAAAGATAAACACTTTGTACTGCTCGTATTATCAGACGAGTGGTAGCGAAAAATAATCATCATTACGAAAACATATTCCCCTTTGAAGGTGGCCCGTTAGTTTGCAGCTGGGCATGAATTTATTTTTTCCACGTATCTGCAAGGAAGATCCAGTTAAGCACATGCCTCACATATTTTCTCCTGGCGGCATCGTAGATGGTTTAAAGGGAATGAGCTAGCTAGAACTCCATTTCTTAAAACTCTTTGTTCAGACGTTTACTGCCATCTGCTGCTCACAATGTCCCGGTGCGTCGATAGCAATGTCCCACAATGCAGCACCACCTGCATGATACGCGCATGACGAACCTTGGGTACATGGCCCGAAATCTATGTACGCCGTCCCCGAAAGACTTCGCAATTGAAAATATATTACAGTAGTGGTAGCGATGTCAGTCAAATAACCTGCCTTTATATTACAGTCTTCTAATGAAATATATTAGTATTTAACAACTGTGAACAGAAAGGGATTTTTTTAAATATTTTGTTTTAAAGCAGTAAGGCATGCTGGTATATATTTTCAGAGGGAGGATTTGACAGTGAGATTGTGAAATATTTGATATTACCTTTTAAATCTCAGATATTGACTTCCAAATCGAATTTCCACCTATAGATAGTGGCGTGAGGGTGATTAGGTTAACTCATCAATAGGTTGTTATCTTGGGGTTATTTCTCTTGAGGATAATTGTCCTAGGTGTTCATTTTTCATGTTGTTCGTTTTCTGAGGGGTATCATACCCTAGGAAGTAGATGCACTGGGAAGTCTAAAAGGAGAGTTGTTGTCATGTGGGTGAGTTTCCAGGGGCAGTTGTCCTGATCATATAAAATACCTCCATGACAGTTGAGCTTGAATTGCCCATTTGCTCTCAATTAAAGTGTATTACCAGGGAGGTAATAGAGAAGAAGTGGAAGCAAGCCGCACTCCATTGACCCCATGCTCCAAGCCGCCGAATAGTTATGCGTTAATTTGCAACTTTTACCCAAGTGGCGAGAGAAAGGAGCGCATGAATATCAGGATTGAGAAGTCTTACATCAGAAAACAGTATCCCTTTCAATCTGATTTTTCTTTTACCAACTCTGGTACACAATTTATTGGAAGGGCGAAGTGCCAAATTTGAATAATTATTTGATGCACTATTCCCAATAAAATTCCCATATAAAGTTCATAACTTACATTACAATTTGCCGGTAATCTAATATTTTGCAATAAATGTGAAACTGGCGCCTGGCCTCCGACATTCCCCGCAGTGGAGGCGCGGCTCGGAGCATGGAACTTCAAAGCAAAGTGGATTGTTATATGTTTACGTTTTAGAACGCACGGGTGCATTTGAATAAATTACTAGAGTTTCCACTCCTTCTCTATCACCTCCCTGGTATGACTTAGTAAATATTACTCCTGATGAGATCTTGATTAGGTCTAGGCTACAATATTGATGTGCTTTATCTCTAACCATCCAAAATGTTGTTGTTGCTTTTTATTTCTTAAATCAGAAATTACAGATTGGGTAAAGAATCAGCTAAATATTAAACCCACTCATCGATCACTCGGAATCTGTTTAGGAGAGGTTAGTCTGTTTGTTATTGTGGCACTAGTTTTTATTTTGTATTGTATGTGAAGCAAAGTTGATTGTTCACTATTAATTGTAGGGCAATCTAAGAATATCAAGTAATTATTATCTGATGTAATGTTTTATTAACAGTTAAAACTGAATATATTGAATACATAGGATGTGTGTGAACAACAAAATTCACTGAGAAAGATGGAAATCTGCATATTATTTCTACTAAACATTGACGATTTTTTTTGTTTTAATAGTAGGACTGTTGACGGACTGTTCCATCTTAATTTTTAATTTTCTCTTTCTCCGTGTGCATTTATAAGATTTGAAATATTGCGACATCCAGTGGCTTGTACAAATGCAAGTATTTTTTCATTCAAAAATGTGTATCACAAGTTGGTTCTTACATTTTGGAGATGCAGCTACGGTGTAATTATTTTATTGGATAGTTTGTTTGTTTGTTTTCTCAAAATTTCAATTATACAGCGAAGGTCTTCCAAGAAAGAAGGAAATACAGACGGTGAATCTGTAAGAAAAGGAATGAAAACTTAACTGTACAGGATCAAGCCCCAGCCAGATATCAGAGTAATACCATACATGATACATAAATGGATATGTGTATGATCACACTCCTGTCGAGAAGAGTAAAGTCAATATAACACAACAAAAAATACTCCCCCTTAATCAAAATAGCGTAATATAGCCTCTTATGTTCACACAACATGTAATTATATCTTTTTTGTAAACATATCTGGGGTTATTTTTTTAATAAGCTGAGTGTATTTTGCAAATTCAAATTCAGAAGGGTTGATTTTCTTTTTTAATTTGTGCTCACCCAACATAATAGTAGTACTAGAAGTCATTATAGGCATTACGTGTAAAGTAAATGAGGGGAATCCTCAAGTGAGAACGAATGTTCAGACAACAGGATTTTGTTTTGATCGTGTAAAAAGTGAATATTTTGTGTACAAAATTAATATAAGTTTATTATGGAGAACAAGGTTCTTATAACACGTATGTCTTTGTGAGTTTTGACATTTTGAATTTTACTTAGAGAATTTTCATTATCCTTTAGTCTTAATTTTTCGGAAAAAAAGATGACTCATAACATGTGTTTCTACGGGATTTTGACATTTTTAATTTTGCTTAGAGATTTTTTACTTTCCTGCTGGACTTGTATAAACACACCTAGTGAGCATTGCGGCAGATTTACAACTGTATGGGCCTACCTAATAACGTTTACATCTAGACATATTTCGAAATCAGAATATATTGACTGTGAAAGCAAATGATCAATACAGTGCCTTATTTACCTAGTATTGTAAATGTCTTATCTTGTCTTATCTTGTGACTGAATTGTACACAAAACATGTAGATTATTCTAAATTGGTGTAGAAAGAAGACATGTCAGTTTAAGGCAGATTATTATTTAGTGTTAAAGAATATTTCCTGTTTTTCTTCTTTAACGTTTTCACTTCAGTTATTTACTTGTATACAGTGCGTCCCAGAAAAAAACAAAACCGAGAATTATCGATGTTTTACCATAACTCCGTTTTGTTGACAATATGCCATGCATTAAGTCTGTCGTCTACGGCTGATTGTCAACGAAACGGAGCTAAATCTGTTGTCAATTCTGCTAGTTACTACGGCAGGCAGCCAGTGAAAACGAATTCGTTTGATAAAATTATGGAAATGCAAGCACTGCTTTAAACAAACATAACTTTGTCATTCCTTGCTCATTTTTCTAGATTGAGGTGTCATATGAAATGGCAGAGACTCAACTTTCTAGAAATGTGATTTTCTCTTTGAAATTCGGATACCGTCCGCCAAATGACTTTTTGGTTTCCTCTTTTCAAATTCATTTTATTTACTTAAGCGTGAAAGAGGACAATCTAAGCTTTACAAATATGTGTCATTTATCAATTATAAATGTGAATAAGTTATGGTAAAACATCGATAATTCTCGGTTTTGTTTTTTCTGGGACGCACTGTATAGTTTCTACAGGCCTATGTATTTCCGGACTAATTTGATGACAAGGGGTAATTAGTATATTTCGTATCCATAATTCATAATTCCATGATGTCATTTGTCTATACTTTCATGCACAAATATCCAACAAATGAATGTACATATGTAAAGCGTGAGTCACAACAAGGAAACCCAGATTCAATTCTATGGATAACACGACCGCAAATATTTTCGAAATTTCAACTCAGACGGAATTTCAATACCCTATTGTATGTCACATAGAAATCATGTTTACTCAATACGTCATTGGCATGTTCACACATTTCAATAGGTGATGCACACGGCTATTGGAATTGCCTTGGGAAAAGGCCTAACTATTTGAGGTCTTAAAACGGTCGCCCCCCCCCCCCCCATGATCTCGGCCGATCGCCGCGAAAAAAATGTGCATGCATGTCAAATGAAGTGTAAAGAATACTATGGTAATTTAGTTTTTTGAAAAAATCACTCATTTGCATATTAATGGTAACTTATGCAAATAATGTCATAAAATTAACCTTTTTACCCATAAATCATATATCCTTTATATTCAAACATTCTTTTTCACTACATGTATCCGTAATAGACCATTTGGAACAATAATACGACCAAAAAATTGGAAGAGCTAGGTTATTCCTTTTGTTTTCTTTTGTTTTGATAATTTCGTATGTATTTCATTGTTTCTAACTCATGTATGTTTTTATGTTTTTGGTTTTATTTCATTTCCTACAATTCAACTATTTTGACTTCCAAAACAAACACCTAAACTTTAAACAAGACCCAAACAACCGATGTTAGTTGGTGATGCACAAGTTGCAGCCTGTCATCCTCTCCTTATTTTGACTCCTTGATCAATAAAAATCTTATAGAAAGCTAACAGTAGCACGTCCATTTTGACTCTGGCCAAGTTTTGAATGTTCAACCCAAAATTTACTTCTATGGTCTCCTTCCTAAATGAATAAACCCATACAATTATAATGAAAGTAGCTGGTGAACATTATTATCACAAACTTGGGCAAGGTCGATTTTCAAATGCTTTTTAGAATGGCCAGTGCTCTGTCATCCATGATCGCATTTCGATGAGTAACCTGTTAGTGAAATAAGACGTTATTATGGTAACCTTATGTTATATTCCAGCAATTTTGCTTGCTTTTTATGACAATGGGGCTTGAATGTGCATTTCCATTTTCACTGACTCATTCTGTCTTAGGAAGTCAAAGTTTAATATTGGCTCTCAAATCTATCAAACACACCGGCCCAGACATCTGTAACCCTCTGCCCATTGTAATAAGAAGCCTTTGGACATTGTATTATTTTAAGAAGGCGGTTACAAATATGTTGTTGTCTAAATATTGATCCTGTCGTGTTTTATTCTACTTTATTCATGTTTGTGTGTACAGTGACTGTATTATATACTATATGAAATATTGTATCAATCCAATGTTAATGATGCAGTAAATATATTCGTTTAATTTCGTTTATTTTATGTTTATCTACACATGAAATATTGTATTTTACACTACATTTTGTTTCCTGTTTCTATGGTGATTTTTTTTCTTCAAGTATCTACATTATAAATGAATTATCTTCCTCCGACTCAAATTACTAGCAACAATGGTTGGGTTCATTTTGTGTCAATACAAATCAATTTACGGAGGCGTGATGGCTGAGTGGTAGAGCAGTGCTCTCGTAACCGGGAGGTCCTGGGTTAGAGACAAATTCGATCATCTATGCCCTTTAATAGTGAGGCATTAATCCTTATTACCAAGTCTGTCGGAGAGAACTTAAAACAGTTGGTTGCCTTGTTGCTTAATTACAAGCACATGCATGTTTTCTTAGCAGTCATATTCGAGATGTCCGATGAGCAATGGGCAATATACCTACTTTAAACATCAAAGTTTTGTATAGTGCGAAACAATTGATCATCAATTGTTTTTCTTCACATATCATTGCATTTTCTTCAGAATTGTACATAGATTGTTTTAAACTAGAAAGGGTGAAAACACTTACTCAGAATTGTTATTTCAGCGTGTTTTAAGCTTATTTATATGTTTTTCTTCAAGTATCGACATTACATGTATTAATGACTTAAACAAGTATCTGTATCTTTCAACATTATCAGTCTAGTGCTCACAAATGATGGGGTAGATCTCTTTATATACTAGGTGTACATTCTCATTCATTTCAAATTCACAATGATGTACATCGTCAATAATGTATCCCTAACAAACACATAATCAAATAGATCATTCATGGTTCATTCATTCATGGAAGTCAAGATATGCTGTGAAAAAAAATTATCATTTTTCTAAAGAAAACGAGCATTTAAAATTGATTCTCTTGTAAATAATGTATACATATACTGTTCTAAAAGTTGTGAGTTTTATAAACAAATAATTACGCATGATTTGTGTCTGATGTGAAATAATTAAAACATTGCTAAATTTACCAGTACCTTAGAGGAATCTTTCTTATTGGTGTTAACTTTGTATTGTCGTATATACATTTGACCTTAAACTCATACGAGTGTCATCTGTAAGCTTCCTCGTCTCTAGTGATACATTATTGGCCATATTTGTGATTTTCTTTGAATATCTAATTTAAGGCAAGGACTAAAGAGCACGATTTGCTCTAACATTATTAACGTCAAAGACCGAGCTGCCTTTCTTCCTAAAATAAAAGTTAATGAATGGATCTGAAATCCATCGACTCATCTTTTCTTTTACCTGTTATAATCGCCGATAGTCTTGTGTGGTTGATGTTCGAGGGAGACTAGAGCCTCGTGCAAAATAAGAAAGCACAAATGGAAAGAGACTGAGTGTTTACATGTAGTTAAGAGAGCAGTGAGGCAGTTTCCGTAACAGTTATCCTAAAGCGTACATAATTATTTACATAATTTCATGGAAGTCAAGGTTTGATATGGTGTGAAACCAAATGATCATTTTGATAAAGAGCATTGTAAAACTATTCTGTTGTGAGTGGATTATTACATAGACTGTTCTCAATCTGTCTATATTTCAATCATAATCATTGTCCTTTAAATTATGTAGGCCTATATATAGTACTCCCCCCCCCCCAAAAAAAAAAAAACAACAACAACAACAACAACAACAACAACAAACACAAACAAACAATACCCGAAGAGTAACGGTTATTGTGACCAAAGTACGGACTTCTTGCTTCTTGCTTTTCATCAGGTAAAAGTAAGATTCCTTAAACTGGTACTGTGATTACATTAACCTAAACATTTTTCACTAAAGCAACATTTGAAAATAGCATGTCAAAATCCGTTTCGTCCCATATTTGGGTAAAACTGCGAAAAGTTGGTATCTCATGCGAACATGGCAGATTTCCATTGTGTGGCGATATGCATGCTAATTAAGCAATACCCATTCCCGGAATTACAGGGGCAACCACCCTTAGTTCCCCCAAATTAATTATTAACTTTAGATCAATGAAAATGTGTCCCTTTTGTTATTGAAAGGGATGCCCACCCGGTAGAGAAAAAACATATTCCGATAGTTCATGTTTAGCCTACATGAGTCCATTGGACTATACCTTTCCCCTTTATCAAAATAAACGGTCTTCCTAACTTTGGTTCTTGCTGAAACGTTACCTGACTGAATGCCTTGCTCTTCTGAAAAAGTTTCAATTCTGAAAAATGCAGAAACCTCTTTTCATAACAATTAAATGCCCTCATTATTATTTTAAAGAAACGTAAGAAAACTACCTTTTCATTGGGTTTGAAATTTTCGTTTTATTCAAGGCATGGTTACATGTAATCATAACATTTTCAGTGTTTTTTTCTTCTCCAAATGGATTTTACATGCCATTTTCAATATAGTGGCGCTCAGTGAAGCGGGTTATGGATTGCTGTATATACAGGTATTATTTGAAAGCACCCCGGCCCCTGGATACGTCATTGATGTCTTTCTAGTGTTCATGCATAACGATGGCAATATTTTTTCTTTACAAGCTTTTCAATTCGTCCACAAAAGCTCTCCTAGGTTAAAGTTCAGACTACAAGCCAGACAATTGACATTATTTCATTCGATTCTTTTTTTCTCTTCCATCAATAGCAAGCAGTGCCTGAATTGATAACACCGGGTATTACTTTAGCGGAGCGGTAAAATCCCACATTTAGGCAATTTACAAAGAGTAGGCGAATTTGATCTCACGGTGGGGGTGAGAAGGTTTATAATTGTAAAGTCAATATGACATTCTTGTCGTCATTAAAGTAATTTAAGCGCTAGAGGGCGTCCTTATTGTATTGTCCATGAATATAAATCCAACGTTTATAATTATAGTAAAGAACTTTCAAAGAAAAGAGAACAATCAGGGAAGCAGACAAGTTTAAAAATTCAATAAAATCGAACAAAAACTAATAAAGATTTGACTTTTGGAAAAGTGTAATCAATACGTATCCAAACTTAAAATTGTCTGAGTCGGTAATGTCTCTGTGATGCAGTGCCAGACAATTTTCTCATTTATTCCAAAAAACAAAATTACTGAAATAGATTCCTCTCTCAAAATGTATTACTCGGGAAGGTCTTTTTTCCTTTTTAGGACCTATCATTATAATATTATTATACTATCTATAAGAGGCCTATATTTTGAGTAATGACCCAAGGGAGACGACAATATGAACAAAACAGAAATTAATGACATGTATGTACACGACAAACGGGAGTATTGTTAATGACTAGGTCAAAATCCACTGAAAAAAATTGGCAATTTGAGAATCGCATAGCTACACTGATCTCTTATTTTAAACATGCATAACTTTCCTATTATTAAGCTGATTGATTTCTAACATTCGCCATTCTGTTTGTCTTATTTTGTTTCGTTTTCATACAAATGAACTTGTTACAAAGATGGGAATACCCTAATCACCCATGTGCATATGACTCATGCTCCAGTGACCATTGCCCATAGGTCAATATCGTATACTAACTGAATTTCTAACTTTAAATATTAGATTCAAGATTCAAATGATGTTATTTCCCATGCAAAACATAATAATACAATTGTAATGTTATTTGCAATTATTCCTAAACATGGCCCTAACTCTTTTTTTACACATAGCTTTGATAAAATGAAACGTTTTGGTATGGAGTAATGTGATTGGAGTAAAAGAAAATTTTCACAGGGGACAGGTAAAAACGTCAGAGGTAAACATTTCAGAAGGTAAAAACGCCAGAGGTTTAAATGCTAGACGTAATCGTGTCTCATTATTTTGTATCGATTGAATAAACTTTGACATTTTAACTATTCTGTTGAAAGTATATTCGTAGCAAGTTTGAACACTGTACGACAAGCTGTTTTCCAAAAGGGAGTATCAAATGTCAACCAAGCTAATTGTTTAAGAGAAGCATCATACGGAGTTCCCCATGTTAATGTTATCGTTAAAGTAACATGCCGCCCTCTTGTGGAGTTAGATTAAGAATGTCATAGTTTGTATTATTTCTCCCTGTCCATTTGTTACAGAAAAACAACATGTTGTATTATTTTCTATACCCTCGATCTCTCACTTCTTTTTGTCATTGTCTACGCTTTGTATTATGACCGCGTTCTTCTATCTTTGTCGTGTAAAGTATTGTCTTGTCCCTTTCTCGTCTCTATTGGCATCCCCCTTTTTCTTTCCCCTATTTTGTTTTAGTTCCTTTTATAGGTACATATTAGTTAATTGAATTACTCATTATTCCTAAGTTTCATCTGAGGTGTTCACACTTCTACAAGCATTGCTTTTTAGTGGACCCCTCTGTTTCCAACATGTATTTCTTAAATTTGTTTTAAATGCTTATAATTGATTTGTAGGAAACATGAATAAATTTGAAATCTTGAAATCTTGAAATCAGTATACCTGGGATAATTGAAAAAGTGAAAATACTGTTTTCAGTCTCTTTATAACTCCTGAGTTATGTTTGACTCTATTCGCAAGTAGATTATCTATCGCTCAAGACGGCTATCTTTAAGGTTCTGAATTGCTGAAAGTCGATAGATTCTGGGGGATCTGTATTATGCTCGCGCGTTTGCGCATACTCTTGCTTCTCCCCACCCCCGTTTGGGCAATCCTGGATCCGCTGCTACTATTTACCATTCCACGTTTTGTGCTTGGCAAACACACCCTTTTTGTAACCACTTATTCCAATATTCCTTTTAAATAACTATGCTCGCTTGGGTGTTTTCCATTATTCCATTATTTGCTCCTAGAAGTTGACACAATATACATGTTTGGTGTTCGGTTTCAAGATTGAGGGTCTAAGTTCTTGCATGGGAGCGGGCCATAGAGCGATAAGTGTTGATCTTGACTCAAAATCTTGTGTAACTCTAATATAATAGCAGGGCATACGTTTTGACAACGACAAGTACTATTTATTCATTTTGGTTTATTAATACTACGAGGACGCAATATGATTGGTTTACGTAGCGCTCTTTTGAAAGAACATGCAATCTACTGTATACTACAACGATCTTTTAGGGAATGTTTAACGCTAAATGGAAAGCGTGCAAATTATAAATGCGTATAGACTTGTTCACTTCGAACTTTGTAAGGGATACTTTTTATTCATCGAATCAAGATTTAGATTAACGGATCTATTTTGTATTTATCATTTCAGCACATTATGTACCGCGTTATATCTCGTGAAAACGCGCTATAAAATGTGCCTTACCAGACAATATGCTTACCTTTATTTTAACATAACACAATCACTTTCTTTACCAAAAAACACGTTGGTCTATTGGTCTGTAGCCTACAGTATAAATAAAGAAAAGTTGGCCCAAGTAAATACCCCCAAACCTGTAAAAAAATAGTAGCTCAACTACTTCAAAAGAAAATTGAAAAGAGACTATTTAATTCAGCAATACGCATTACATTCCAACTTAGCGATTGGGGCCCATTCATATCTCTCCCTCTTTCTCTGTCTGTCTCTATTTCTCTCTCTCACTCTCTCTCTTTCTCTCTATGTCTGTCTCTCTCTATCTCTCAATGTATATCTTTCTCTCTAGCTTTACCACACTCTGAATCACTCACTTTCATTTCTTTTTTCTTAAATTCCCTTTCCTCTATCCTCAATCTCTTCTTTCTCTCTTTTTCAACACATAGCGCTTTCCACTGAGTTCCTTATTATACATTTCTGACAGAGTGGAAGGGGAAAGCAACTATCAACCTACCTATCACACGTTGGTGTTGTTGTTTTGTGTTGGTGTTTTTGATCAAATGGTCTTTCCTTTGTTTGACCTAATTATGACCTTTATGACCTAATGAGATCAGTGACTCTCATCGATGAGTTCAACACAACCAGCATATAGCATAATGTTTCAAATTTTCAGTCAGTAAACTACATGGGGTACTGGGTCGTTTTGAATAGCTTAGGGCTGCGGTGGGGAGGGGGGGGGGGGGGCTCAGTTACCGCAAACATTGCGTAATATTGGTAGACTTGATACGTATCTTTACTTAAACACAATTTCAAATGTCATAAGAAAAAAAAAGAAATATCATTCGCATTATAGTTTCATGCTCTTAAATCACTTATTTTTTTACATTTTGGTCCTTAAAAACAGATTTTTGGTACCTGAGACATATTTGGTCTATAAAGCCTCATACCGAAAATGTATTATGATATTTTGGTACCGGAATATAGAGGGTTTCAAGCAGTCCTCTTGACGGTCGTAAGTAGCTGATTGTTTGGGCTCTTTTAGAGAAACGGGTCTATGTGATCTATTTCATTGTGCTGTTCATGGTAGGTTTTCTTCACCGAGCAAACATTTTTAGCCAACATTTTCGATCTGAATTGCAAAAAAAAAAAAATGTTTGGCCCCTATACTATTACGATTTCGCATTTAGGACACAATTGGTCAAAATTCAAATTTTACACGTGAATCAATGATTTAAAAAAGTGAACTCCGTTTCCCTGCTGTGCAGGCTATGTACCTAACTACCATATAAGCAATGCAGACACTAATTTTTATATAACAATTGTCTGGCATTTACTATGGACTTTAACCAAGGGGACCTTTTGTGGGGCGAGTAGAAAAGTGGGTTGAGAATAATAAATCTCTTTATCGTTATACATGAATACTAGACATACACCGGTGGCTGATCCAGGGACCAGAAAACACCTACTCATATGGAAACGTTTGCTTGTATTTGTCTCATAAAAGAAGTTAACCGCAAACTGACTCCCACACGGTGTTGAGGGCAGGTAGTTCCATTATTTGAATGGGTAAATTAAGTATTACAAAATGAGGGGACACATTACATTGTACAATAGGGAGACATTTTTTTTTATTGTGCAGAACATTTTTTTTTTTTACTTGAAACTATAAAACCAATATGCATTTTGTATTCTAACAATTGGAGTACAAACAATAATGACAGGTGAATGAAATGCATAAACACCACAAACACCTGGGGAGGAAGCATTCATAAATTTGAATACATAGTTGATAAACGACTCCGATAAAACTATAAAACCAAAATTTAATTTGCGTTCTGGCAATTGGAGTACAAAGAAAGATAGCAGGTGAATGAAATGCTTCAACAACACAAACACCTGGGAAGGAAGCATCCATACATGTGAATAGTTTAGTTGATAAACGACCATGCATGTGGACGTTTGGTGGACCAGAAAGCAGTGGATTCTTAACAACACAAGCCCATTTAAGAGAATGTCAGAACGTAAATTAAATTGACGCTGTTGGAAAATGCATCTTTCTACCCTGCGGCTTTAATGGTACGATCCAGTAAATTAAAACAGTAAAATGGCTCTTGCTTTAAAATTACTCATTAAATAAAACCCCAAACTGCAATGATATCAGACAAAATATGTTATATCCTACTAATAATTAAAAAAAGATGTATAAACATTGTGAAAGTGTAGCATTTTACGATAAAAGACAACGATTTAGCGAAGATGACGACATTAGTGCGCTTGCATCAGGGAATTCAAGGTCAAAAGGTCAATTCAGACGCTGATTAGTTATTAGACAAACCTTTTTGTTTTCTTTATTCCAACATAATTATACAATCAATCAAAACAAGTTTAATACCAGAAGAAAGCTAACGATTAGTATTTTCATTAACCGCCTGCCCCAAAGTCGCTTGACCACAGTGAAACGAGTGAGAGCTTGCGAATGCGGCCAAAGTGTGATTGAAACTCGCTATTTACTCTTCTCCAACGCAAAAAGAGACGACATTGTGCTGGATAAATGTATTTTTTCCGACAAAAGTACAGACAATTTTCATATGGTCTTTTTATATTATACTTTATGAAATGTTACCCGAGTGACTTCCGGGCGCCCCAATGTTTGAAAGAAACGCACATTTTAGAAAACTTCACTTTTTCATGGAAAAATGCTTATTTGTTCTATGCACGCAAGTCAGATTGAGCGGATGATACAACGTTTCCATATGCTTAGCCCCCTCCCCCCCCCCCCCCCCCCGCCCACACAACAAAATCCGACGATTAAAAAAGGGGAAGGGCAGACTTAATATAGGAGTTGATGACTTTTTTTATGTTTAGACTTACAGCCCTAAACTGTGGCAAACTGAAATATATTAAAGGTACTATGTCCTATTTGCAGGCCAAAAAATGAAAAGGCTAAATTCTAACGGCAATTGAAAGACAATACTAATTTAGAACTTCCCTAACAAAAGGGGGACTTGAAAATGTCTTTAAATAGGAAAATAACGACTATTAGTTGTTGAATCGACTTAGGAGCTATAGAGCCAGTAAGTAATAGTCTGATTTGTCAGACCATCGTAGCGAATCGTCGTACGTTTTATGCTGCCCAAAGATTCAATCAGTTTAATTTTGGCCATTACAAGAAGTGGGTTATTGATGTAGACAAATGATCATGTACCCTTTACAGCTCATTGTATGAATGTTATTACTTAAGATGAAAAAAGCCAGCCAGTCACTCAATAGTGTCTGAAAGTGAAGTCTAGCAAGTAAACGGATTTCCTTGCATATTTTGAATATTAGGACCCTGCTAATGTTTAAATTTCACAGCTAGACCATACGTGACATATTCATAATTCCTGCAAAGTTCTACAGAATTTGATGTTGGCTGCAAAAGGGACATAGTATTTTTAAATATATGATTTCTCTTTTTATCAATATCCCCTCGCTGTAAAGAAAAGTAAAAGCACATTAAGTCCAGATTAATTGGTGTTAGGAATATACACGACTCTATAAAATGCACAATAAAAACACAGTACATAACATAATACATTGAAACACAATGTATAGCTCTTACCTGATTTAAAACATCTTGAAATCCATCAGCTGCTGAGAATCGTCACAAACTTAAATTAGGTGGGTCATACAGCTAGTGAAAAACTATCTTTAGAATGCTACCAAAATAATGTTAAGATCTTTCCCCCAAAATAGTCTGTTTTTCCCTGCAAAATCTCAAATCTCAAATAAAGTCTAACTCAAGTACCTTAACATTTTATTTTCCGCGAGTGTCAAACATGATAATAGGTAGATCAGAACATGGATCTACTTATTACTTATCATCACAATCATTATAACTGTATTGTCATTACCATTATTCGAATAATACAGGCAAAAGTTTCTGTTACAAAAAAAATGTAGTGTATGTAAACATTCATAATGTGTGTCAGTGTTCGCGTAAGTACATGTATATGCATGAAAACTTATCTTAGAGTGCAGACACCGTTATGCACCCCAAGAGTGGATTGTGCCTGGAAACTATGCGTGACCGTAATCATTTGGCTGTGTGTGCTTGTGTAGGTGTTCGCGCGAGAAATCTCGCGTCTGATTACGATCATTCTCTCCTCCACAGCCCCCCCCCCCCTACACCCCTCCTCAGAAAAGGATATATGCCACTGAACATTTGAATTCTTAAAGCACATCATACAGTCGAAATACGGATTCGTTGCTTGGGGAAATACACATGGAATTGAAATAAATTCAAACAATACCTTCCTTCAAGCTAGGAGGAAGTAAAATTTTGTTTGTAAAATATATGCAACTATTTATCAACAAGCATTTGTTCCTTTTATTCCCTACTCTATGTAATGTAAGTTATTTAGAAACCACTGACTAACGTTAAAGAGTAGGTTGAGTTCTGGGAAGAGGTGAAAAATAATTTGTGAGCGTTATCATTATATTATGCAAGTATGGAAGTACATCAGATAAGACATGTTCCCTGAAAAGCATGGCTCTTCAAATGCCTTCATATTCTAAATATGTATGTAACATCGTAAAAATCGGGGGCCGGCTTTTTACGTCACGTGTTCGTGTAGTCCCATATACATCTTTCTGTGTACAGGGTTTGTAACTTTACCAAGACTTGGCCAAATTTCTTATCATTTTGATGATTCCAGAACCTTGCAATACACACAAATTCTTATATGCTAGATGATCAACCTTTTCTGGTCGGTTCCACATCGTTTCTTTCACAATGCAATCGCATGACCAGAACTCAACTTCATCTTTAACCCTTCACTAAAGGCCAAAGCCGGGTGCAACCGGTGTGCGCAGGATTGCCTTGGTCAGTTCAGGTCATCCCGCTTCTCGCCCACGAGACCAACATTAACAAAAGAAATACTTAACCGACGTTCCACTAGAGCGACAGCCCAAGGGGTCGACAATGTCACAAGCTTCAAGAGACCAATATTGACAACAAGTTTACAAGACCTCGAATTCCCACTAGATCCGGTCGAGACCGACAAAGTTAGAAGAAATGCATGAGAAAATATAGAAATGGAGAAAGTTTCAAAAGGTCCACGATACCCATGACACAAGTCACCGACAGCTCGTTAGACTGACGAAACAAATAATTACATAGGGGAAGATAGAAAATGCTGGTTTCCTGAGCTGTAGCCAACATCGAGAAATGTAGACAAATAAGCTAAATTAAATGCCAAAACAACTTTTTTAAAAATTGTCCTATGTGGTGAATTTATTGCGAATACAAGAAAAAAAGTACGGTAATTTTGATGGCAGATTTCACGAAAGATTCTGCGTTTATT
This sequence comes from Strongylocentrotus purpuratus, assembly GCF_000002235.5. Taxonomy (NCBI): domain Eukaryota; kingdom Metazoa; phylum Echinodermata; class Echinoidea; order Camarodonta; family Strongylocentrotidae; genus Strongylocentrotus; species Strongylocentrotus purpuratus. The sequence continues at coordinate 31,960,780 of NW_022145603.1, read as the reverse complement.
TTACGGTGATGGAATAATACTCATTCTAAATGAACCATCTATCATTGCGTTATTCGAACTATTAATACAGATAGTTTGACGTGATTTTCAGTTTGTATTTATCCATAATGTTCAGGTATCATGGGGAAAACGAGAACAAAATTGTGCGATCGATCGAGTGGGTTAGCTCAATACAATTTTTTTCATTAAATATCGCTGCAACTATTTTGTTTCCGGCTCATTCTTATTAGTCAACCATGCAAATATTTTCTGTTCATGTAATTTTGCAACGTTCTACCGAAGCCTAAATGAGGTCACGGTGACGTACTATCATGATGGCGTGCTACAAAACAACGCCCGTTTCTCACAAAAGCCTCCGCCATTTTCGCCAGGACTGTTCCATCGGTTAGTTTGATCGGGAAACTGTAAGCACACACAAATGAATTTTTTAGTTGCTACCTGTGTGTAATATACCATCAAACACAAGGTAAATTTTTGGGATAAAAAGTAGAAAGCTAAATTTTAAGAAATGTTCCGAGCGTTTTATCGTGGAACAATTGTATGCACTGATTTGCCTTGACAATCTACAATTTCATATTGAAGCAACAAACCTTTGATGATATATTTGGATGGACCGGAGCACGTTGGTTATATGAAGGAAATCAGACAAATAAATTGGAACTATGACACTTGCACTAACACCACCAGGACTATCCGAGACGGATTCTTTAATTATACAATTGGAATTATGCTCGTTAGTATAACTTTATCAAATTAGAATCATTCCCCTGCCTAGTTTCCGATTCATAATCATTAGTAGGCTTCGAACAGTTTAAACATATTCCTCTCTGGCTGTAGAGCGGATAAATTAATCGACGTATTCAGTCTCTTCTAAGAACGATTTACAGAACACAAATGTGACTTAATTGACAAACACGACATATAAAGTCTAGAACGAAGAAATATCTATAAGATTTGCTTCACAATTGGGTCCACAGCCAAAGCAAAACATGGCTGTCAGAGCAACAAATGAGCGCGCTGAGGTCGATAAAGCCTTTCGTACGGCAGCTTCAGAGGGTCATCTTGATGTAGTTAAGTTTTTCGTTGGTAAAGGAGCACAGATTGAGAAGCCTAATGAACGTCTTGGTGCGACGGCTCTCCTTTTAGCAACAGCTGGCGGTCATCTTGATGTAGTTAAGTACCTCGTTGGTATTGGAGCACAGATTGACACGTGTGATATTACGTATGGTGATACACCACTTCACACTGCATCAAGCCAGGGTTACCTCGATGTAGTTCGGTACCTTGTCAGTCAAGGAGCACCGATAGAGAAGGTTAATGCAAATGGTTGCACCCCACTTCTTATTGCAGCAGGTGAGGGTCGTCTTGATGTAGTTGAGTACCTCTTTAGTCAAGGAGCAAATGGAGAGGCGACCAATATTCATGGTACGACAGCACTTATTGGTACATCGGAGAATGGTCACCTCGATGTAGTTCAGTACCTCGTTGGTCAAGGAGCAGAGTTAGAGAGGGGCGAGGAGGATGGTATGAGACCTCTTCATGTTGCATCAATCAATGGTCATCTTGGTTTAGTTCAGTACCTCGTTGGTCAAGGAGCAGAGTTAGAGAGGGGTAATAAGGATGGTATGACACCTCTTCATTTTGCATCAGTCAATGGTCATCTTGATGTAGTTCAGTACCTCGTTGGTCAAGGAGCACAGATAGAGCGGGAAGATAATAATTGTAACTCCGCACTTATTATTGCATCAATCCGTGGTCATATGCATGTAATTGAGTATCTCCAGAGTGAACAAGAACGGAGGAAAGAAGTACCACCTGAAGGTATGATTTGCATTTTAACAGTAATCACTATTTCACTTTAAAAAGCGATATATTTATTGAGACAGAACTATCTTAATACTTTATTTTCATGTTTTTGTTGTTATCCTTTACTTTTTTCAAAGGTGCTTGTTGACAAATCCCCAAATAATAAAATTCGATGTAATTTCATTTCTTCAATTTTTTAAATGATGAACTTTTTACCCGGCCTTACCAAGATTGTAGAACCATATTCAGCAAATTTTCCTGATCCTATAACTGAACTATTTTTAATCAAAATAAATTATGTATTGCCGTATGATCACATGCCACTTGGTCCAACACCCAGCTTGTCCAACTTCATTTTAGTCTACATGGGTAAATTCGATAAACCCGCTATACATGGTCAATCATCATGCTAGTCAATTATTGACCGATAGGGCCAATAGCCACTTGTCTGTAACAAATTGGTAAAATGGCCGCTTCGTCCAATCTATGTTTTTTTTTTTTTTTGCCTTTTGGTCCAATTGCATTTTGTCTAATATAAACCCAATTAGACCAGTTCCTATTTAGTCCAAGCATTATATTCCCGTTTGTTTATTATTTCATTATCTCTATTTTAATTACGTCCAATCCCATTCCTTTTCATAACCATATGGTTCAGTCATCATTTGGTCTAAACATTATTAGGCCAAATTTTGAATTTTGTGTATTTGCCGATTGGTCTAATTACCAGTTTTACCCATTACGTTTAGGTCTATGTCTAAATGACCGATTAGTCTTGGATTTATTTTTTTTAAACCAAGAAGGAACTTAAAGGTTTATATATAGGTCCGCAGTATTTTCTCATTATCTTCGGATTAACTTTGGGGATAGAAGGAGTAGGTCATGCGAAATAGTAGCATGTTCTTACAATAAATTATTGGTCCTGTTTCATAAAACTTGTTATCAATAACAAATTATATGGCAATTGTGCTCTCATCTAATTAAGTGCCAATTTTGTTGAGCTTATGACAGCTATTGTAGCTTGTTATTGATAAAAGGTTTTATGAAACACAGCCCTGATCCGAGTGACACTTTACATCCCCGAATTTAAACTTAATCACAAACTCTGTTGAAGATTTGGATTGTTCAATGTGCATTTATTACAAAATATATTGCTATTTGAAAGTATTGGACCTAATGGATATTGGACTTAGAGACTAATCCGGGGGAGGGGGGGGTGGCAGTCAAATAAGTTGCTCATACTAGCAAATGCGCCAAACACGATAAAAAGAGAGAGAACAAAATAAATGTAAACGTGATTAGGGTTGTTTTTTATGTTTAAAGCCCATTACGCTTAGACAAAATGAATGATTATTTGACTAAATAGGTGATGGAAAAACAGTTGTTGCATGAAATGATTTTAGACCCTATGAAAATTGGACCAAATGGTAATTTACACCTTTTTTTTTTATGTAAGTAGGGTCTGCAAGTGTTTCAGAGGCGTCCACCGCGATGGCTTCAATGAGTTTGAACGTCGTTACTGATGACAAAGTACAAAATCTGTAATACGCCTAAATATAGTTTTACAAACACGAGATTATAAATGACAAGATATATGAAGGGAAACAAGACATTTTATTAAAACTGTGAATGTATAATTTTTGCAGTTAATGTCTAGATTTAGAATGAATTTTACGCTGAGTAATTTAAACAAAAAGTTTTGTTATTTTTGTCCCAAAAATTAAAGCGAAATCAATATGAGCAGTGCACAATAGTAATCGCCATAGCGTATTGAGCGAGAAAGTTGTGACACGCATACGCGTGCGCACTCAACGTTCAAGTCATGGAACTCTGAAGTAGTTCCCTTTCATATTACCGTACAGGCGCGCCAGAAGCAGTTTAGGACCGGGGGGGGCAAACATTCCAGGGGGTTCATCTTCCAGGGGCAGTGGCGTAATGAGCAAAAACGTTACGAGGGAGGGGGGGGGGCAGAATACAAATCTGCATCACCACCACTCTTACACGTTACATGCAGGCCCGGCAGAACGTTTTTCAAAGTGGAGTATTAACGATCAGGTAGAGCGTAAATTGGCGTGGGGTCCAGGGCCTGATACTCGGCAGGGGCCAAGGGGCTGAGCCTCCGGAAGCGCAGGGTATTTAGGCATTGAATTACGTTCAGATAAGTTAATATTTAGATAAGCTTATTTGTGACACTGGTGGGTCACTAATTGGCGGGGAGTCCAGGGGGCAGAGTCCCCGGAAGCTCAGGGGTCTTTGGTATTTAATTACGGTTAGATGAGCATCCAGGGGCCCTCTTTAAAGCCATCAATGTGGTCCAGGGGTCAGAGCCCCCTGAAGCTCAGAGGTTTTAGATATTTAACTACGGTCAGATGAGCAACCAGGGGTCTGTCTTAGGGCTGTTGGTTGGGTCCAGGGGGCAGAGCCCCCGGAAGCTCAGGAGTTTTAGGTATTTAATTACGGTTAGATGAGCATCCAGGGGGCGGAGACCCCGGAAGCTCGTTTTTTTTTAGGTATAACTACGATCAAATGAGCATCCATGTAAGCTAGGGGTTTTAGGCATTTAATTACGGTCAGATGAGCGTATTTTAATACCTCGTTTGTGACATTGGCAGGTCACTTATTTTTTCTTTTTCTGTGTAACATACTTTTGCAAAAAGTGAGGGGGGCTCGATCACCTGAGCCCAGCCGTTCTACAGGCCCTGACATGAAGGTATCCAAATAAGCACATTTTTCGCCCGACTGTAAATTTGGGAATTTATAGTTTTCCAACAAACGCATTAAAAGGTTTATAAGATGGGTAGAAGAATCCCTGCAATCTGATTGGTCAATTACCATGTAATTATTTTTACTGGATGCACGCGATATCGGCGATCTATACCACCGATATCCTTTTTTAAAAAAATAATTCTCTCTTTTTTTTTCTTTTTTAATATTTTTTTTTTTTATATAATTTTTTTTTTTTAATGATTTTTTTGATAATTTTTTTTTGGTGATAATTATTTGTTTTTCGTGTTTTTTGATAATTATGATCTGTTTAAAAAAAAAAAAAATTCTATAATTTTTTATTTTTTTTAGTTTAGTTTACAGTTTAATGTGCACTGACAATTTTTTTTTTTTTAATTTTTTTTTTAATTTCATGATAAGTTAAAAATCATGCGTCCGGTAAAAAAAAATATGCGTGCGGTAAAAAAAATTATGCGTCCGGTGATAAAAAATTACCGGACGCATGATTCTGCCATGCATCCGGTAAATTTGTAAAATAACAATTTTTTTTATTTTTGACAATTTTTGGGACCCCATCTTATAAAACAGATGATGCACAGGTTTAATTCGTGGGTCGGTGGAATTGTGTGCACGCGGTACCTTTGAATTTGGTCTAAAACCCACTCGGCTGCGCCTCGTGGGTTCAAACCATTCAAAGGTATCTTGTGCACACAATCCTCACCGACGCACTCAAACCTGTGCATCATTTGTATAATGACTTACAAAAAAATGAGAAAAAAATACTGGAAAATAATGTCATTTCAGCAACATTTTTAAATCACTGGTATCGAATAAGAAATACCCCCACCCCCCCCCCCCCCCCCATCAGTACGCGAGCGTTCAGGGGCTCATGTCTTCTCACCCCCCCCCCCCCCCCAAAAAAAAAAAAAAAAAAAAAAAAAAAAAAAATACACCCAAAACAAAAATTCCCCCAAAACACACACGCTTTCCCATCCTCTCACAGTATTTCCACGATGTGCGCGTATCGCTATTTTAAAAACCTCTATTGATAAATTTAGGTGGCATGCGGAATGTTTCGCAAATGTAATTGCTGTTAATTTTTCTTTTCTTTGAATATAATTTTATATGTGATTTGATTCGTTTTTTTTTTTTATTATTGTTATGTTCTTTTGGCTTAAAAATACACACATCTTTATTCCTTTTTTTGTTGCTTTTGGAGGTTTTGCCCCCCCCCCCTCTTCTGGCGCCTATGTTATCGTATGTGGGAGTAAACTATTTTGAGCTTCATGTATTGAGCTTTGATCGAGTCCGTTTGCGCGTGTCACAATTATCTCTCTCCGTACGCTATGGCGTAACCTTGTTGTTGATTATCATTTAGATTGTTCAATGTGTATCTATATAGGATAATAATCAGATGGGCGCAGCCAAACTAGCACATGCACCACACACACAAAAAGATAGAGAAAAGACGTAGTAAGAGTTGTTTTTGTTGGTTAAAGTGCCATGACGCTTAGACAAATTAATGATGTTGGACGTAATGATTTTAGACCATATGGATCAGATGGTAATTTTCACCTTTTGTTTATGTGTACCAGAGGTGGCGCTCCGGGGGGGGGGGGGGGCATGGGGCACAGTGCACTCCCACTTTTTCAAGTACCCTAAAAGTGCCCCTTTTTGCATAGGTAAAAGTGCCCCTTTTACTTTGACAAGTGCCCATCTTTTACAGAGAAAAAGTCCCCCTTTTATTTTGAAAAGTGCCCCTTCCCCTTTCCACCTCTGATAAGTGCCCCTTTTGTTGACACATACTCCCGTTTCTTTGAAAAGTTCCCATTTTCCTTTACAATAAGTGTCCATTTTCCATTCTCATAAGTGCCTTTTTTAATCTCTAGTGAGTTCCACTTTTTAGATACGAGAAGCGCCCCGTTTTCACTTTTGATAAGGGCCCCCTTCACATCTGATAATTTCCCTATTCAAATCTGAGAGGTTCTCTTTTTTTGCTTTGACAAATGCCCCCTTTCCTTTGTAACAAAGTGCCCCTTCCCCCTTTTAACTTGGATAAGCGCACCCTATATTTTAACATGTGCCCCATTTCCCTTTTAAATAAGTGCCCCTGTTGCTTATGATAAGTGCCCCCATTTCAAGAAGAGCCCTTTTCCCTTCTCATAAATGCCCCTTTTCATCCCTTGTAAATGACCCTATTCAATTCTGAGAGATACTTGTTTTACTTTGACAAGTACCCCTTCCCCTCCTGATAAGTGCCGTTTTCATCTCTTATAAATGACCCTTTTATTTTGACACGTCCCCCTATTCTTTCCTAATACATGCTCTCTTTTTTTCTTATAAGTGTCCCTTCTCCTTCTCATAATTACCCCTTTTTGTCTTTGAAAGTGCTCCGTTTATTTCAATATGTGCCTCTTATTCCTTTAAATAAGAGCCACTTCCCCTTCTCATTACCTTTTAACAATGATATGTGCCCAATTTCTTTTCAATAAAGACCCTATCCCTTTTTCATAAATGCCTCTTTTCACTTTGATAAATGCCCCCTATCACAAACTAATGGGCGCCTCTTTTCCATCGACTAATGCCCATTTCCTTTCCATCCCTGGTGCGTGCCTCTTTTTTAGGTGTAAGAAGTGCCCCATTTCACCTCTGATAATTAGCCTTTGTACTCTGACACGTGCTCCTTTTCTTTTCTTATAACTGTCCTTTTCCTCTCATCATCTAACGTGCCCCTAATTTCAAGCGACTAAAAGCAGTTTTCCCCAAAGCTCGGTCGCTACGCTCGCTCGTAGTTATAGATGTTATAATTATGTAACTTATCAAAGATCTTTTCAGTCTTCCGTTATGAGAATGTGCTTATATATCCCAATCATGATAGGGTCATTCCTCTTTATAAGATGTATTTTTTTGCACTGCGACCTCACAAATCTTTAACAAAAATTCTCGCTCGCTTTGCTCGCTTGCATATGTATTTTTAGACCATCACACTTAACTGCAAAGATGATACTTAAGCCAAATGTTATATGATATATAAATACAAAAAAAATATTGAAATTATCCCCGATAATGCAATCACGATACAGGTGTATATACCAATGTCTAAACATTTGTATATTTCCCCTTTGAGATTTCCCTTTAAAGGTGCCCTTTTTTCCCCAGAAAGTGCCCTCTTTTGTTGGTGCCCCTCCCCCTTTGGAAGTCGCTCCGCCGCCTCTGATGTGTACATAGCATCTTCAAGTGTTTCGGAGGCGTCCACCGCGATGGGATCAAAGAGTTTGACCGTCCTTTCTGAAGGTACAAAATCTACAATACGCCTTATTTATCGACTAAAGTAAAGATGAGTTTTTTAATAAAATTGTAAATGATTAGTTTGTGTAATAAAAGCTAGATTTGGTATGAAACCTACGCTGAGTAAAAGCAACTAAAACAGTTATCTTCCTTCCCACCCTTAACGCACAATCAATAGGATCACTGCATAATATTTATCGTCATTGTGTACTGAGAAACGCGCACACGTACTCGATCAAAGCTCAATTCAACGAGCTCTAAATAGTTCCATCTCACATATAATTATATAGAAGGGAACTACTTCAGCGTTTCATGATAAACATTTTCGTTGAAGCCTTCTTGAAGAAATCACTACTTACAAAGTGATCAACTCATTCAACTCGTAATATTGTAATCAGTATGTAAGCTGTCTACTGAACACTTTTCCTATTATAACTTTCTAAATAAACCTCAAAATAACACTAGTTTTAAATTATGAAACAAACATGTGCTGTAATCCTTTAAAAGAAGATTGCTTTACATTTCAACGCATTTAAATGTATTTGGTCACTACGGCCTCTAATACAAAATATGGTTTAGTAATTTAACTTAATTTCGTTGTAGATGCAGAGAGGGTGACGTACGAACATATCAAGAACTTGTCAAAACTACTCGGTATAAATCATTTCGACCCGATTTGCGAAGCCTTTAGCTTTGATCGCAAAAGTTCACTGAACCTCTTAGACGAGAACGATTCCGATTACAGTGCAACCTTCGAGCAACTACTGAGCGGATGGAAATCAGGAAAGAACCTGAACGACCTGGACAAGTTACTGAAGGAATCAGGAATTAGATTAACATCGTCTTACAAAAAAAATACTCAAAAGTAAAATCAATAATCGACTGCTTTATTTCATTTGTTAATGAATTTACTTGACAAATTTGTAACGCGACCACGAATCAACTCAATGACAATTTCAAAGCCTAAAGCCTATTCTACAGAAATCTTGTTCGGATTGCGTAATACGTCATTTTAATGTTCACATATTTCCAGAGGTGATGGAAGAGGCTATTAAAATTGTTTGAAGTTGGGGGTCTCCTGCGTTTACAGATGCTGTTGATAATAATATTATATTTTCTGATATGTGTGTTTCCTCATGTTTCAAAAACTTTTTTTTTTTAAATATCTGTAAATATATCTTTAATGATATTCAATTATTCCGCATTACATTATTGAGTGCAGATTTGTTTAAAGGATTTTGTCGATTTTTCGAAAGTAGTTGTGATCTTGTATTCTAAAATGATCTCATATTAATTATTGATTGCCATTGTTGTATACATGTACCTTTTAGATGTTAGCTGTATGCGAATTTTTAACATTAATTTGATTCATGTTTATATTTTTCTTAACCTGTAAATTTAGTATGGTTCAAAATATATTTTAATGTTATTTCTTGTGACCGAATTGTGCATAGACAATACTGATTTGAGAGGGTTAATCAGAATGTAAACACAAGTTCAAAAGGAGTGTTATAGATCTGCTTCTATTTTGATTATCTACAATGTATAAAAAAATAACCTAGTGAGCGTTGTGATTACGATTTCCTTATCTTGTGACAGAATTGTACATAGACCATGTAGACTATTCTCAAATGGTGTAGAAAGGAGATAATTATGTTAGTTTTATTGCCGTTATCATTTGGTTCTAAAGGTTATTATTTCAGTTTTAAAGATTAATTATCTTCACGCTTCAGTATATTATTGCATATTGGTTCTTCACATGTAGGCCTATATGTGTACAGATTAATGTACAGCGTGAGTCCCGGCAAAGAAACACAGATTGAATTCTAAAAATAACAGGACAGCAATTATTTTCACAATTTCAACTCCAAGGCAATTTCAATGCCCTATTGTATGTCCCATGAAAATCACGTTTGATAAATCATGTTCGTACATTTCAATAGGTGACGCACAAGGCTATTGTAATTGCCTTAGGTTAATATTTCTTAAGTAGTTGCTATCGTATTATTATTGATTCCTTTTTGTCTCTGTACTACATGAGCGGAACCCGGGTATTCAGTTGGTAATGTAGTGTGCTCCCCATTGATGTCTGCTGGCTGTCTCGCCCGGCGTGGCGGTCCTTGGCAATTACCTGAGGGCTACTTGCTTGCGTCAAGAGATTTTTTTTTTTTCTTTCCCTTTTTGTGTTATATATTTGGCGTTTATCGATCGCCATGCTTACTACTGCCCGATTGGCTTGGCAAGCTGGATCGGGACGCCGGGTTGGGGGAGGGGGGTTATGGATGAGGGGTTTGTATGGGTGCGTTCGTGTGTGTGGTTGTGTATCGTGTATGCGTTTGTTTGATATCGTTTACATGTGGAGGGGGGCGGAGGTTTCACACCAGTGGACCGGACCCTGTTCAATATATTGTGCCCTTGATCGCCAGTCTGGACGTTCTTGCTGGGGTCATCGGGAGGTCGTGGGGTCATTGCACTAAGCCTAGGTCTTGTTCATGTAATTTTTTAATACTACTAATTAAGTCACTTGTTTGTGTGTGTTTTTTTTTAATTATTTTGAATTGTACCTGAATTGTACGAATCTCCTGTAAATATTGTAGTTATATTTGATTCGTTATAATAAAAGACAAACATATATTTTGTTTAATATTCATGCAATCACAATATAATTAGAGACTTAGTCGGTTATGCACAAGTTGCAGCCTGTCATATTTTAATTTTTATTATGACATCTTGTTCAATACAATCACAAAGATAACAGAACATTAGCCACAATGGTTGTATAAATTTGTATCAAAATTATTCCTGTTCATATCACGTTAGTTATGCGTGTAGATTCCCTAATTACAAAGATGGGCCTACCTAGCAACGTTTGAAACAAAGAATAATTTATTTTAATACATTGCCATAATTGTACATAGACTGTTCTAAAATGGCGTAGAAGGAAAATAATTCAGTATTTATCAAACCCATAACATGTATTATGCCTTTAAATCATGAATTCATTTTTCGGTATCTTTATTAAAGTCAATCGTTTAAATTGTAGATAGTCGGACACGTACTTGTAATCCGTGTCTATTTCTTATTACCCATTCATTAACAAACAGGTGATGGGTTTACAATTCACAATGTTATGGTCTTATTTTTTTCTGTGTATTTGCGACATGTCCGATAAGAGAGGTCCAGGGTTCGACTCCAACCCAGGCGGATGGCTGAAGCCTGCGTTGTGTGTTAACGTGCCCCTTCCCTTGTTCATAGACGCAGGTTATGTCAAGTGGAAAACACTCCGTCCCTCGGATAGGACGTTAAATGGAGGCCCCGTGTAGAGAAGAGTCACTACCTTTGCACGTTAAGAACCCACTGCACTATTTGTATAAGAGTAGGGGAAACTCCGGTGTAGTGGTCCACCTGCACACACCCCAGTATAGTACGATAATACTCTGTATAAGAGGTCTGTACTCAAAAGGAAGAAGAAGAGAAATGCTATACCTACTTGGTCATCAAAGTTTTATGAAGCGTAAACGAAAGATCATCAATTAGTTTATTTCACAAATGGTTGTATTTTGTTCGAAATTGTACATTTTAGATTATTCTAAACTGGAAAGGGTAAGAACATTTACTCAGAATTGTTATGTCATTTTTTTTAAAGCGTGTTTTAAGCCTGTTTTTATGTTTTTCTTCAAGCGTCGACATGTATATGATTTAAACAAATATCTGCATTTTTCTACTTATCAGTATGATGCTAACAGGTGGTGAGTTAGTTCTCTACTTATACTTTGGGATTACAAGGTGTACATTCTTATTCATATCCAATTCACAATGCTTTACATCTTAAGGGTACTATGTCCCATTTGCAAAGGTTAAGTTCCAACGGCATTTCAAAGATAATACTAATTTAGAACTTCCCTAAAAAAGGAGGGCTTGAAAAGGTATTTTAGTGGGGGAAATAACGACTATTAGTTGTCGAATCGACTTAAGTGCTATAAAGTCAGTAAGTAAACGTGTTGGCCATTACAAGAAGTGGGTTATTGATGAAGACAAATGCTCATGTACCCTTTACGGTTCATTTTATATATATCATTACCAAGGAAGAAAAAGAGCCAGTCAGTCACTCAAAAGTGTCTGACAGTAAAGTCTAGCAATTTGACGGGTTTCCTTACATAATATGAATAATAGAACACTGTTAACGTTCACAAATAGGACATACATATTCATAATTCCTGCAAAGTTCTACACAGTTTGAAACTGGCTGCAAAAGGGACATAGTATCTTTAATGTATAATTTCTTAAAAGCGTACACAATTATAAAGATAATTTCATGGAAGTCAAGATTCGATATGCTGTGCACACATTGTTTTTAAGAAAAGCATTGTGAAATTATCCCCTCGTGAATAAATTATACATAGACTGTTCTAAAATGGTGTGAGTTCAATAAGAATAACCACCCTGTAAAAGAAATATACAATGAACATCTTTCATACCCTTACCAATTTTTCAATTGGGCTTAAAACTCATCTCATGCTCAATGCATATTGTTAAATGTCAATGTTCTTTTTATACAACGCATGCAAAATGAATAATGAAACTGTGCCACATTGTATGTACTATAGCACCATAACGTTTGGTGATAAAATGTAAGTTAACATTTCATATTTCTTTAATCTAAAGTATGTTGAATATTTATTTAAATTATTTGTACGCACCTTCTGCATCTCTAGAGATGGATATGTTGAGTTTCATATTATTGTTATTATTATTATTGTTGTTAAAGTATGCGTACAAAATAGTTTGCCCCGATTAATGTTTCCTGACAATTTTACGAACACAAATCTAAAAAGTCTTATTCATATCCAATGCGCAATGCTATATCTCTAAACGTTTTGTAACAAATTTAGATTAGAAAGTAGTAGCTGTATTCAGGAATGCGAAGTAAGCATACATACACAGGACATTATTATATACGTATAGAGTGTTGCTTTGTTGAACATATCAAGCTCTTTAGCCCTTGATTAATTTCAAGACTTTGTTTTTCGGCCTTGCCTGCGCTTCCTTCATTAAGTTGTAACAATTTTGTTAAAACTCTACACCGATGACTTTTGTAACGGCAAGGCCATACGCGCAATCGCGCCTGGCCGTCCGGCAGACCCTCAGCTTGAGGTCAGACTCTGTCTCAACTCAAAGTCAGTTTGAATCCTTACTCGGAGGTCAGCATGATTTAAATCAGTTATAGCTCCTAGAAACATTCAGGGCAAGGATAATTCATTCATCAAAAAAACCTTGAAATATCAGCCCACTTACGAATTGAAAAGCCCGCCAAATTATAAATTATTTGTTCCCGATTCAGATGCTGAGCATGCGTTAATTCAGTTTATAAAACGCTCCAATAATGTAGCCAATGGGAAGCGTCAACCACAATGAATGTTTACTCTAACTAAATGAGAAAGTGCTCTTTGGTTCGCTTTTCAATTCGTAAGTGGGTTGATATTTCAATTTTTGTTCATAAATCAATTGTCCTTTCCCTTAATGTTTCTAAGCAAATGGTTATTATTATCGGCAGCAGCATCACTTCGCCCCTAAAATAGTGAAAAATATGTCTAATTTAAGACGAGGACTAAGGACACGATTTGCTGTAACATTATAACCTTCAAAGATTGAGCTGCCTTTCTTCCTTAAATAAAAATAATGAATAAAACTGAATGTAATTGACTCATCTCTTCTTTTACCAGTATATATGAACACCCATGGTCTTGTGTAGATGATGTTTGAGGGGGACTAGAGCCACGTGCAACATTAGAGAGCAAACAATGAGAGAGACTGTTTACATGTAGTTACAAGCGCAGTGAGACCACGTCCGTAACCCTAACCCTAACCCTAACCCTAATCCTAACCCTCATAAGGCACACATAATTCTAAATCGTGGATTGATAACAAATGATCATTTTTATTTTAAAAAAAGCATTTTGAAAGTATTCCGTTTTGAGCGCAGTATATAGACTGTTCCTAAATGGCGTCGGTTTATTCAGAATTATTATACTTAAAAATAACACATATATATATATATATATATACTTAAAAATAACATATACAATTGCTTCAAAATCAATTAGGCCTACTGACTTTAAAGACAAATGAAAATGTGTCCCTTTCGTCATTGAAAAGGTGCCCATCCGAGAGGGGAAATCATCTTCCGATAGAATGCCTTGCTCTTCTGAAAAAAGTTACATTTTTTAAAAATGCAGAATTCTGTATTCATTACAATACATTCTATCATTATTTAAAGAAACGTATGAGAACTATCACTCATTGGATTTTATAGTTTTCATTTTATTAAGGTATTACTTGCATGTGATTTTTACATTTGCAAGGCTTTTTTCTCCAAAATCTGGCTCAAATGGACTTGTACATGCCATGTCTAATACAATGGTGCTTAGTAAAGCGTGCTATGGAATGCTGTGATAAATATATCATGTGAAAACATCCCGGCCCCTGGATACGTCACTGATGTCTTTCTATTGCACATGCATAACGATGAAAATATTTTTCTTTACATGCTTTTCAATTCGTCTACAAAAGCTCTCCTAGGTTAAAGTTCAGACTACAAACCAGGCAATTGACTTTATTTCATTAGATTTTTGTCTTCTCTTCCATCAATGGCAAGTAGTGCCTGAATTGATTACACCTGGTATTACTTCAGCGGAGCGGTAAAATCTCACATTTAGGCAATTTACAAAGAGAAAGCAAATTTGATCTCACCGTAGGGGTCACAAGATTTATAATTTTCATGTCAATCTGACATATTTAGTGTCGTCATTAAATTAGTTTTAAGTAATACCAGGTGTAATCAATTCAGGCACTACTTGCCATTGATGGAAGAGAAGACAAAAATCGAAAGAAATGTATTTTGTTACGCACTATTATTTTTGTAAATAGAAAATAGAAAGAAAAAAAAAGAAAAGAATTGAATAGTGACATATTGTTGATGATCACTACATTATTCAAGTAAAAAACAATGAACCCTTCGGTGGGCCCAGATTTACGACTTAATCACGAAAAGAGACCTTCAACATTTTAAATGAAAGTTGAAGGTGCCTACGTTGGACTGAGATCAGTGACTCTCATCAATGAGTTCAACACAACCAGCATATAGCATAATGTTTCAATTTTTCAGTCATTAACCTACACGTGGGCTATTGGGCCGTTATGAATAGCTTAGGGCTGCGGTGGGGAGGGGGGGGGGGGGGGGGGGGGGCTCAGTTACCCCAAACATAGTTTAATATTGGTAGACTTGATACGTATTTTTACTTAAACACACTTCCAAGTGTCTTTAAAAAAAAGAAATATCATTCGCATTAAAGTTTCAAGCTCTTAAATCACTGATTTTACATTTGGGTCCTTAAAAACAGATTTTTGGTACCTAAACATATTTGGTCTATAAAGCCTCATACCGAAAATGTATTATGATAGTTTTGTACCGGGATATAGAGGGTTTCAAGCAGTCCTCTTGACGGTCGTAAGTAGCTGATTCTTTTGGCTCTTTTAGAGAAACAGGTCTATGTGATATGTTTCATTGTGCTGTTCATGGTAGGTTTTCTTCACCAAGCAAACATTTTTAGCCAACATTTTCGATCTGAATTGCACAAAAAAAAAAAAAATTGGCCCCTATACTATTACGATTTCGCACTTGGGACACAATTGGCCAAAATTCAAATTTTACACTTGAATCAATGATTTCAAAAGGAAACTCCGTTTCCCTGCTGTGCAGGCTATGAACCTAACTTCCATGTAAGCAATGCAAACACTAATTTCTATAATAACAATTGTCTGGCATTTACTATGGACTTTAACCCAGGGAACCTTTTGTTGAAAAGTGTTGAAAAGTGGGTTGAGAATAATACATCTCTTCATCGTTATGCATGAATATTAGACATACACCGGTGGCTGATCCAGGAACCAGAAAACACCTACTTTTAGCCCCCTCCCCCCCCCCCCCCCCCCCCCCCCCCCGCCCACACACCAAAAATACGACGATCAAAAAGGGGGAAGGGTAGACTTAATATAGGAGTTCATGACTTTTTGTTTTGTATTTTTTTGTTTTTTATTGCATGATGTTTAGACTTATACGCATAAACTGTGGCAAACTGAAATATCTTAAAGGTTCTATGTTCTATTTGAAGGCCAAACAAATGAAAAGGCTAAATTCTAACGAAATTTGAAAGACAATACTAATTTAGAACTTGCCTAAAAAAAGGGGGACTTGAAAATGTCTTTAAATAGGAAAATAACGACTATTAGTTGTTGAATCGACTTAGGAGCTATAGAACCAGTAGGTAATAGTCTCATTTGTCAGACCATCGTACCGAATCGTCGTACGTTATATGCTGCCCAAAGATTCAATCAGTTTCATTTTAGCCATTACAAGAAGTGGGTTATTGATGTAGACAAATGCTCATGTTCCCTCTACAGCTCATTGTATGAATGTTATTACCCAAGATGAAAAAAGCCAGTCAGTCACTCAATAGTGTCTGAAAGTGAAGTCTAGCAAGTAAACGGGTTTCCTTGCATTTTTTGAATATTAGGACACTGCTAATGTTTAAATTTTACAGCTTGGACATACATGACATATTCATAATTCCTGAAAAGTTCTACAGAATTTGAGGTTGGCTGCAAAAGGGACATAGTATCTTTAAATATATGATTCCTTTTTTTTTAAATCAATATCCCCTCGTTGAAAAGAAAAGTAAAAGCACATTAAAGTCAAGATTAATTGCTGTTAGGAATATACACGACTCTATAAAAATGCACAATAAAAACACAGTACATAACATAATATATTGAAACATAATGTATAGGTCATACCTGATTTAAAACATCTTGAAATCCATCAGCTGTTGAGAATCGTCACAAACTTAAATTAGGTGGGTCATATAGTTAATGAAAAGCTATCTTTAAAATGCTACCAAAATAATAAAATAATAATACAAATAGTCTGTTTTTCCCTGCAAAATGTCAAATCTCAAATAAAGGATATCTCAAGTACCTTACAATTGTATTTTCAACGAGTGTTAAACATGAGAGTAGGTAGATCAGAACATGGATCTACTTATTACTTATCATCACAATCATTATAACTGTATTGTCATTATTTTAGTTGCGAAATTACCATTATTCGAATAATAGAGGCAAAAGTTGTTTCTGTTACCAAAAAAAATGTAGTGTATGTAAACATTCATAATGTGTGTCAGTGTTCGCGTAAGTACATGTATATACGTGGATTGTGCCCGGAAACTATGCGTGACCGTAGACCTTAGGTAGCGTGCGTGCGCTTGTGTAGGTGTTCGCGCGAGAAGTCTCGGCGTCTGATTACGACCATTACCTACTCCACAGCCCCCCCCCCCCTACACCCTCCTCAGAAAAGGATATATGCCACTGAACATTTGAATTCTTAAAGCACAACATACAGTCGAAATACGGTTTCGTTTCTTGGGGAAATACACATGGAATTGAAAGCAATTCAACAATACCTTCCTTCAAGCTAAGAAGTAATTTTTTGTTTGTAAAATATATGCAACTCTTTGTCAAAAAGCATTTGTTCTTTGTATTCCCTACTTTAAGTAATGTAAGTTATTAAAAAAAACGGACTAACATGCACTTCACTAAAGGCCGACGCCTGGTGCAGCGGTGTGTGCAGGATCGACTCGCTCATTCCAGATTATCCTACTTGTCCGAGAGCCCACGAGACCAACATTAACAAAGAAATACTTGACTGACGGTGCACTAGAGCGACAGCCCAAGGGGTTCACAATGACACACTTAGCTTCAAGAATTCAATATTGACAAGAGGTTCACAAGACTGCGCCTTTCACTAGATCCGATCGTGGCCGACAAAAATAAAATGCATGAGAAAATATAGAAATGGAAAAAGTTTCAAAAGGTCCACGAGGCCCATGAGGCCCGTTAGACTGATGAAAGAAAGAAATACTAGGGGAAGATAGAAAAGAATACTGGTATCCTGGGCTGTAGCCTACATCGAGAGATGTAGACAAATTAGTTCAGGTAAATGCCAAAACAACTTTTATAAAATTTTGCTATGTGGGAACTTTCTTGCGAGTCCAAGAAAAAAAGGGGTAATTTTGGAAGCAGATTTCATGATAGATTCTGTGATTAGATATTAAAATAGCACTAACAGTCATTTCCCATGATTGCATAACTATCAATGTGAATGATACAACTATTTTTGCGTTATTTGAGCTAATACAGAACATTTGAAGCGGTTTTCAGTTTGTATTTATACTAATGTTGACGTATCATGGGTAAAAGCAAGAAATCGTGTGATCAAGTGGATAAGCTCGATAGAAATGTTTTCATAAACTATCCCTGCGACTAGCTGGTTTCGGCTCATTCTAAATAGCCAACCGAGCATATTTTCTCTTGTCATGTACTTTAGCATTGCATTCCATTAAAGCCTAGATGAGGTCATGGTGACGCACTATCTCGATGATGTTCTACACAGCAACACCCGTTTCTCACAAAAGGATCCGCCATTTTCTTCAACGACTGTTCAATCGGTTAGTTCGGTAAACTTTTCGGATAAAAAGTAGAAAGCTAAATTTTAAGAAAAATTCCTAGCGTTTTGTCGTGGGACAATTGTATGCACTGATTTGCCAACTGATTAGACAATTTACAATTTCATTTTGAAGCAACAAACCTTTGATTGTATATTTGGATGGACCGGAGCACGTTGGTTATATGAAGGAAATCAGATCAATACAGTGGAGATAACAAACTTGAACTAACAGCGCCAGGACTTTCCGAGACGGATTCTTTAATTATAACATTTGAATTATGCTCGTTAGTATAACTTTATCAAATTAGAATCATTCCCCTGCCTAGTTTCAATTCACAATCATTAGTAGGCTTCGAACAGTTTAAACCTGCCTGCAGGGTAACACAGAAAGATATATTCCTCTGAGGCTGTAGAGCGGGTAAATTAAATGACGTATTCAGTCTTTTCTAAGAACAATTTACAGAACACAAATGTGACTTAATTGACAAACACGATATATAAAGTCTAGAACGTAGAAATATCTATAAGATTTGCTTCACAATTGGGTCCACAGCCAAAGCAAAACATGGGTGTAAGAGCATCGAAAGAGCGCGATGAGGTCGATAAAGCCTTTCGTACGGCAGCTTCAGAGGGTCATCTTGATGTAGTTAAGTTTTTCGTTGGTAAAGGAGCACAGATTGAGAAGCCTAATAAACATTTTGGTGCGACGGCTCTCCTCTTAGCATCAGCTCGCGGTCACCTTCATGTAGTTAAGTACCTCGTTGGTATTGGAGCACAGATTGACACGTGTGATATTACGTATGGTGATACACCACTTCACACTGCATCAAGCCAGGGTTACCTCGATGTAGTTCGGTACCTTGTCAGTCAAGGAGCACCGATAGAGAAGGTTAATGCAAATGGTTGCACCCCACTTCTTATTGCAGCAGGTGAGGGTCGTCTTGATGTAGTTGAGTACCTCTTTAGTCAAGGAGCAAATGGAGAGGCGACCAATATTCATGGTACGACAGCACTTATTGGTACATCGGAGAATGGTCACCTCGATGTAGTTCAGTACCTCGTTGGTCAAGGAGCAGAGTTAGAGAGGGGTGAGGAGGATGGTATGAGACCTCTTCATGTTGCATCAATCAATGGTCATCTTGGTTTAGTTCAGTACCTCGTTGGTCAAGGAGCAGAGTTAGAGAGGGGTAATAAAGATGGTATGACACCTCTTCATTTTGCATCAGTCAATGGTCATCTTGATGTAGTTCAGTACCTCGTTGGTCAAGGAGCACAGATAGAGCGGGAAGATAATGTTGGTAACTCCGCACTTATTATTGCATCAATCCGTGGTCATATGCATGTAATTGAGTATCTCCAAAGTGAACAAGAACGGAGGAAAGAAGTACCACCTGAAGGTATGATTTGCATTTTAACAGTAATCACTATTTCACTTTAAAAAGCGATATATTTATTAAGACAGAACTATCTTAATACTTTTTTTTCATGTTTTTGTTGTTATCGTTTACTTTTTTCAAAGGTGCTTGTTGACAAATCCCAAAATAAATAAATTCGATGTAATTTCATTTCCTTAAATCGTTTAAATGATGAACTTTTTACCCGGCCTTACCAAGATTGTAGACCCATATTCAGCAAATTTTCCTGATCCTATAACTGAACTATTTTTAATCAAAATAAATTATGTATTGCCGTATGATCACATGCCACTTGGTCCAACACCCAGCTCGTCCAACTTCATTTTAGTCTACACCCAGTTGTCATGGGTAAATTCGATAAACCCGCTATACATGGTCAGTCATCATGCTAGTCAATTATTGACCGATAGGGCCAATAGCCACTTGTCTGTAACAAATTGGTAAAATGGCCACTTCGTCCAATCTATGTTTTTTTGTTTGCCTTTTGGTCCAATTGCATTTTGTCTAATATAAACCCAATTAGACCAGTTTCTATTTAGTCCAAGCATTATTTTTCCGTTTGTTTATTATTTCATTTGCTCTATTTTAATTACGTCCAATCCCATTCCTTTTCATAACCATATGGTTCAATCATCATTTGGTCTAAACATCATTAGGCCAAATTTTGAATTTTGTGTATTTGCCGATTGGTCTAATTACCAGTTTTACCCATTACGTTTAGGTCTATGTCTAAATGACCGATTATTCTTGGATTTATTTTTTTAAACCAAGAAGGAACTTAAAGGTTTATATATAGATCCGCAGTATTTTCTCATTATCTTCGGATTAACTTCGGGGATAGAAGGAGTAGGTCATGCGAAATAGTAGCATGTTCTAACAATAAATTATTGGTCCTGTTTCATAAAACTTGTTATCAATAACAAATTATATGACAATTGTGCTCTCATCTAATTAAGTGCCAATTTTGTTGAGCTTATGACAGCTATTGTAGCTTGTTATTGATAAACGGTTTTATAAAACACAGCCCTGATCCGAGTGACATTGTAGATCCCCGAATTTAGACTTAATCACAAACTCTGTTGAAGATTTGGATTGTTCAATGTGCATTTATTACAAAATATATTGTTATTTGAACGTATTGGACCGAATGGATATTGGACTTAGAGACTAATCCCGGGGGGGGGGGAGGGGTGGCAGTCAAATCAGTTGCTCATACTAGCAAATGCGCCAAACACAATAAAAAGAGAGAGAACAAAAATAACTGTAAACGTGATAACGGTTGTTTTTGTTGGTTAAAGCCCATTACGCTTAGACAAAATGAATGATTATTTGACTAAATGGGTGATGGAAAAAATGTTGTTGTACGAGATGATGTTAGACCATATTTAAATTGGACCAAATGGTAATTTACACCTATTTTTGTGTACCTAGGGTCAGCAAGTGTTTCTGAGGCGTCCACCGCGATGGCATCAATGAGTTTGAACGTCGTTACCGATGACAGTGTTAATCAGGAAGGTACAAAATCTGCAATACGCCTAATTAATTTATCGACTAAAAATAGTCTAAAAACATGATATTTTTAATAACAAGAGAGTAAAGATGAGTTTTTAATACAATTTTAAATGTAAAGTTTGTGCAGTAAATGCTTGATTTGGTATGAGTTTTACGCTGATCAAAACAACTAAAACAGTTTGTTTCCTTCCCACCCTGAAAGCAAAATCGATAGGATCACTGCATAATAGTTATCGCCATAGCGTATTGAGAGAGATAGTTGTGGCACCCGCACACGTACTCGATCAAGGCTCAATTTATGAATCTCAAAATAGTTCCCTCCCACATACAATTATATGGAAGGGAACTAATTAAGCATTCCATGACCTGCATCTTGAGTGCGTGCGTGTGTCACTGTGTCACAACTATATCTCTCAATACGTTATGCTAATTGATTCATCGTTACATGATAAACATTTTCGTTAAAACTTTCTTGAAGAAATCACTACTTACAAAGTGATCAACTCATTCAACTCGTGATATTGTAAACAGTATGTAAGCTTTCTACTGAGCACTTTTCCTATTATAATTTCTACATTATTCAATTGCTCAAAATAGCACTAGTTTTAAATTATGAAACAAACATGTATGCTATAATCCTTTAAAAAAATGCTTTAAATTTTAACGTATTTAAATTTATTTGGTCACAGCGGCCTCTGATGAAAATATGGTTTGTTAATTTAACTTTATTTCGTTGCAGATGCAGAGAGGGTGACGTACGAACATATCAAGAACTTGTCAAAACTACTCGGTATAAATCATTTCGACCCGATTTGCGAAGCCTTTAGCTTTGATCGCAAAAGTTCACTGAACCTCTTAGACGAGAACGATTCCGATTACAGTGCAACCTTCGAGCAACTACTGAGCGGATGGAAATCAGGTAAGAACCTGAACGACCTGGACAAGTTACTGAAGGAATCAGGAATTAGATTAACATCGTCTTACAAAAAAAATACTCAAAAGTAAAATCAATAATCGAATGCTTTATTTCATTTGTTAATGAATTTACTTGACAAACTAGTGACACGACCACGAATCAACTCAATAGCAATTTCAAAAGCCTAAAGCCTATTCTACAGAAATCATGTTCATATTACGTAATACGTCATTTTAATGTTCACATATTTCCAGAGGTGATGGACGAGGCTATTGAAATTGGAATCTCACATTATGAGTGTTTACTTTATATGTTGAAAAGTAATTTTTAATGTCTGGAAATATGTGTTAATGTAATATTCAATTATTCTGCACTACGTTATTAAACTAAGACTTTTGTCAAAACCAAACAAACAAGTTGATTTCTCGACAGTAGTTGCGATTTTGTTATGTATAGCATCCATACATTATCTAATATTCTTACCATACTCAATTGCCGTTGTTATATACATGTATCTTATATAATTATGTTAGCTGTACATGCGAATTCTTAAAATGAATTTGATTTATTTCCATACCTTCCTAACCTAAACATACCATTGGTGTTCAGAATGCATAATGTATGAAAGTCAAAATGTATTAAGGTGCAAAAACAAAGGAATATTTCGTAAACTTAGTATCGTTTACAAAATATTATAAATGTAAATTTCTTGTGACTGAATTGTACATAGACTATATTGACTTGAGAGAGGGTTGATAATATACAATCAAAATTTGTACTTAAATTTATAAGGAGTGTTCTAAGTTTGCTTCTATTTTGATTATCTACATTGTATACACACGCCTAGTGAGCATTGCGATATATTTACAACTGCCAATAGGGGCCTACCTAACAACGTTTACATGTAGACATATTTGGAAATAAAAATGTATTTGACTGTGAAAGCAAATTATCAATACGGCGCCTTATTCATACAGTATTGTGAATGTCTTATCTGGCAACAGAATTGTACATAGACCATACAGACTATTCTAAAATGGTGTTGAAAGAAGATATGTTAGTTTTAGTCAGATAGTTATATCACTTTAAAGATTTGTTTTTCTCTTTACGTTTTCACATCAGTTATGTACCATGTATATAGTTTCTATAGGCCTTTGCATTTACAGATTATTTTGATGACAAACCGGTGATGAGTTTATTCCGTATCCATAGTTCCTAATTTCATCATGTCATTTGTTTGTATATATCTAACCAAAGTTGAGATTTCCACGCATCAATATGTAACAAATGAATTCACACATGTACAGGGTGAGTCACAACAAAGAAATACAGATTCAATTCTATAAATAACACGACCGCAACTTTTTTAGAAAATTCAACTCAAAGGGAATTTCAATGCCCTATTGTATGTCTAATGGAAATCATGTTGAGCTTACTTAATACGTCATTGTCACGTTCGTACATCTCAATACTCATTTCCCCCAATAGACTGTATAGTGTTATAAAAGCCATTGGGAAAACGGTTAAAAATCTCAATTTCAAATTCCAATCATAAATATCTTGATAATCAGACGGGCATTTGGCATGTAAACGTCATGGGATTCCTGACTGACCTTAAGGTTTATAATCATGATTGCAGCATGAGCTAAATCCAGGATTGTGTTTAGAATCTGAGAAAAAAAGATACCCAATCCCTTTAAAGGTATAGACCAGTTTTGGAAACGCCCCTCTCTCCAAAAATGAAATGGAAACTCTCATTACCAATCATGTGAAAGAATATGCTTTGACTAATACGTGATGATACAAATTTTGCCGGAAAACCGCCTACTAATTGAAATATTTGGTAAATTATGATATCTATTGGGACCAAATAGATATCGCGCACGAGGTCGCGTAGTCCCATATTCATCTTTCTGTGTACAGTGCTTGTAACTTTACCAAGACTGGGCCAAATTTCTTATCATTTCAATACCCTATTGTATGTCCCATGAAAATCACGTTTGATAAATCATGTTCGCAGATTCCAATAGGTGACGCACAAGGCTATTGTAATTGCCTTAGGTTAATATTTCTTAAGTAGTTGCTATCGTATTAATATTGATTCCTTTTTGTCTCTGTACTACATGAGCGGAACCCGGGATTTCAGTTGATAATGTAGTGTGCTCCCCATTGATGTCTGCTGGCTGTCTCGCCCGGCGTGGCGGTCCTTGGCAATTGCCTGAGGGCTACTTGCTTGCGTCGAGAGATTATTTTTAATTTTTTTTTCTTTCCCTTTTTGTGTTACATATTTGGCGTTTATCGATCGCCATGCTTACTACTGCCCGATTGGCTTGGCAAGCGGGATCGGGACGCCGGGTTGGGGGAGGGGGGTTATGGATGAGGGGGTTGTATGGGTGCGTTCATGTGTGTGGTTGAGTATCGTGTGTGCGTTTGTTTGATATCGTTTACATGTGGAGGGGGACAGAGGTTTCACACCAGTGGATCGGACCCTGTTTAATATATTGTGCCCTTGATCGCCAGTCTGGACGTTCTTGCTGGGGTCATCGGGAGGTCGTGGGGTCATTACACTAAGCCTAGGTCTTGTTCATGTAAAATCAATTTCAAATGCTTTTAATACTACTAATTAAGTCACTTGTTTGTGTGTGTTTTTTTTTATTATTATTTTGAATTGTACCTGAATTGTACGAATCTCCTGTAAATATTGTAGTTATATTTGATTCGTTATAATAAAAGACAAACATATATTTTGTTTAATATTCATGCAATCACAATATAATTAGAGACTTAGTCGGTTATGCACAAGTTGCAGCCTGTCATATTTTAATTTTTATTATGACATCTTTTTCAATACAATCACAAAGATAACAGAACATTAGCCACAATGGTTGTATAAATTTGTATCAAAATTATTCCTGTTCATATCACGTTAGTTATGCGTGTAGATTCCCTAATTACAAAGAGGGGCCTACCTAGGAAGGTTTGAAACAAAGAAAAATGTATTGAATACAGTTCCTTATTTGTGAGTTATTGTAAATTTTCTTTCTTCCATAACTCTACATAAACTGTTCTAAAATGGCGTAGAAGGAAAATAATTCAGTATTTATCAAACCTATAACATGCATTATGCCTTTAAATCATGAATTCATTTGTTGGTATCTTTTATTCAATCGTTTAAATTGTAGATAGTCATGAAAGTACTTGTAATCCTTGTCTATTTCTTATTACCCATTTATTTACAAACAGGTGATGGGTTTACAATTCACAATGTTATGGTCTTATTTTTTTCTGTGTATTTGCGACATGTCCGATAAGAGAGGTGAGTTGGCTCAGTTGGTAAAGCGTCAGTCTGTCGAACCAAAGTTCCAGGGTTCGACTCCCACCCAGGCGGATGACTGAAGCCTGCGTTGTGTGTTAATGTGCCCCTTCCCTTGTTCATAGACGCAGGTTATGTCAAGTGGAAAACACTCCGTCCCTCGGATAGGACGTTAAATGGAGGCCCCGTGTAGAGAAGAGTCACTACCTTTGCACGTTAAGAACCCACTGCACTATTTGTATAAGAGTAGGGGAAACTCCAGTGTAGTGGTCCACCTGCACACACCCCAGTATAGTACGATAATACTCTGTATAAGAGGTCTGTACTCAAAAGGAAGAAGAAGAGAAATGCTATACCTACTTGGTCATCAAAGTTTTATGAAGCGTGAACAAAAGATCATCAATTAGTTTATTTCACAAATGGTTGTATTTTGTTCGAAATTGTACATTTTAGATTATTCTAACTGGAAAGGGTAAGAGCATTTACTCAGAATTGCCATGTCATTTGTTTAAAAGCGTGTTTTAAGCCTGTTTTTTTGTTTTTCTTCAAGCGTCGACATGTATATGATTTAAACAAATATCTGCATTTTTCTACTTATCAGTATGATGCTAACAGGTGGTGAGTTAGTTCCCTACTTATACGTTGGGATTACAAGGTGAAAATTCTTATTCATATCTAATTCACAATGCTTTACATCTTAAGGGTACTATGTCCCATTTGCAAAGGTTAAGTTCCAACGGCATTTCAAAGATAATACTAATTTAGAACTTCCCTAAAAAAGGAGGGCTTGAAAATGTATTTTAGTGGGGGAAATAACGACTATTAGTTGTCGAATCGACTTAAGTGCTATAAATCAGTAAGTAAAAGTCTGATTTTCAACCATTGTACCAAATGGTCGTACGTTTTGTGCCGCG
This sequence comes from Strongylocentrotus purpuratus, assembly GCF_000002235.5. Classification (NCBI taxonomy): domain Eukaryota; kingdom Metazoa; phylum Echinodermata; class Echinoidea; order Camarodonta; family Strongylocentrotidae; genus Strongylocentrotus; species Strongylocentrotus purpuratus. Next base: position 31,934,334 of record NW_022145603.1, on the reverse strand, counting down.
CAAAGATTCAATCAGTTTAATTTTGGCCATTACAAAAAGTGGGTTATTGATGTAGACAAATGCTCATGTACCCTTTACAGTTCATTTTATATATATATATCATTACCAAAGAAGAAAAAGAGCCAGTCAGTCACTCAAAAGTGTCTGACCGTGAAGTCTAGCAAGTAAACGGGTTTCCTTGCATAATATTAATAATAGGACACTGCTAACGTTCACAAATAGGACATTCATATTCATAATTCCTGCAAAGTTATACACAATTTGAAACTGGCTGCAAAAGGGACATAGTATCTTTAATGTATGAATTCTTAAAAGCGTACACAATTATAGCAATAATTTCATGGAAGTCAAGATTCGATATGCTGTGCACACGTTGTGTTTAAGAAAAGCATTGTAAAATTATCCCCTCGTGAATAAATTATACATGGACTGTTCTAAAATGGTGTGAGTTTAGTAAGAATAATCATCCTGTAAAAGAAATATACAATGAACATCTTTCATACCCTTACCAATTTTTCATTTGGGCTTAAAACTCATCTCATGCTTAATGCATATTGTTAAATGTCAATGTTCTTTTTGTACAACGCATGCAAAATGAATAATGAAACTGTGCCACATTGTATGTACTATGGCACCATAACGTTTGGTGATTTATAAATGTAAGTTAACATTTAATATTTCTTTAATCTTAAGTACGTTGAATATTTATTTAAATTATTGGTACGCACATTCAGCATCTCTAGAGATGGATATGTTGCGTTTCATATTAGTATTATTTGTATTATTATTGTTAAAGTATGCGTACAAAATAATTGGCCCCGATTAATGTTTCCTGACAATTTTACGAACACAAATCTAAAAAGTCTTATTCATATCCAATGCGCAATGCTATATCTCTAAACGTTTTGTAACAAATTTAGATTAGAAAGTAGTAGCTGTATTCAGGAATGCGAAGTAAGCATACATACACAGGACATTATTATATCCGTATAGAGTGTTGCTTTGTTGAACAATTTCAAGACTTTGTTTTTCGGCCTTGCCTGCGCTTCCTTCATTAAGTTGTAACAATTTTGATAAAACTCTACACCGATGACTCAAAGTCAGTTTGAATCCTTACTCGGAGGTCAGCATGATTTAAATCAGTTATAGCTCCTATAAACATTCAGGGCAAGGATAATTCATTCATCAAAAAAACCTTGAAATATCAGCCCACTTACGAATTGAAAAGCCCGCCAAATTATAAATTATTTGTTCCCGATTAAAATGCTGAGCATGCGTTAATTCAGTATATAAAACGGGTTCAATAATGTAGCCAATGGGAAGTGTCAACCACAATGAATGTTTACTCTAACTAAATGAGAAAGTGCTCTTTGGTTGGCTTTTCAATTCGTAAGTGGGTTGATATTTCAAGTTTTTTTTTTTATAAATCAATTGTCCTTTCCCTTAATGTTTCTAAGCAAATGGTTATGAATATCGGCAGCAGCATCACTTCGCCCCTAAAATAGTGAAAATATGTCTAATTTAAGACAAGGACTAAGAACACGATTTGCTGTAACATTATAAACTTCAAAGATTGAGCTGCCTTTCTTCCTAAAATAAAATTAATGAATGAAACTGAATGTAATTGACTCATCTCTTCTTTTACCAGTATATATGAACACCCATGGTCTTGTGTAGGTGATGTTTGAGGGGGAGTAGGGCCACGTGCAACATTAGAGAGCAAACATTGAGAGAGACTGAGTGTTTACATGTAGTTACAAGCGCAGTGAGACCACGTCCGTATCCCTAACCCTAACCCTAACCCTAACCCTAACCCTCATAAGGCGCACATAATTCTAAATCGTGGATTGATATGGTGTGAAAACAAATGATCATTTTTATTTAAAAAAAGCATTTTGAAAGTATTCCGTTTTGAGCGCAGTATACAGACTGTTCCAAAATGGCGTCGGTTTATTCAGAATTATTATACTTAAAAATAATATATATATATATATATATATATATATATACTTAAAAATAACATATATATATACTTTGAAATAACATAATTTTATAAATATATTAATTTAAATTTATATATATAGTGCGTCCTACAAAAACTGAATCCTGCAAATAAACGGCTACTGTGAGCAAAGTGCGAGCTGTATAGGAAAAGCTTCTTGCTTTTCATCTCCTAAATTCTTTTGAATGATACTGTGATTATATTAGCCAACAGGTTACACTAAGAAACATTTGAGAATAGCATGTCAATATCCGTTTTTATGCCAGATTTGGGTAAAACAGAGAATAGTTGGTATCGCGTGTGAACATGACAGATAGGCATGTTAATTAAGCAATACCCATTTCCGGGATGGCAAGGACATACACACTTAGTTTTCCTCAAAATCAATTAGGCCTACTGACTTTAAAGACAAATGAAAATGTGTCCCTTTTATTATTGAACAGGTGCCCATCCGAGAGGGGAAATCATCTTCCGATAGAATGCCTTGCTCTTCTGAAAAAGTTTCATTTTTGAAAAATGCAGAAATCTGTATTCATTACAATAAATTCTATCATTATTTAAAGAAACGTATGAGAACTATCACTCATTGGATTTTATAGTTTTCATTTTTATTAAGGTATTACTTGCATGTGATTTCAACATTTGCAAGGCTTTTTTCTCCAAGATCTGGCTCAAATAGACTTGTACATGCCATGTTCAATACAATGGTGCTAATAGTAAAGCGTGCTATGGAATGCTGTGATAAATATATCACCTAAAAGCACCCCGGCCCCTGGATACGTCACTGATTTCTTTCTAGTGTTCATGCATATTGATGAAAGTATTTGTCTTTACATGCTTTTCAATTCGTCCACAAAAGCTCTCCTAGGTTAGAGTTCAGACCACAAGCCAGACAATTGACTTTATTTCATTAGATTTTTTTTCTAGTAGTGCCTGAATCGCATACACGGGTATTACTTTAGCGGAGCGGTAAAATCCAACCTTTTAGGCAATTGACAAAGAGAAAGCAAATTTGATCTCACGGTGGGGGTCACAAGGTTTATAGTTTTCATTTTAATCTGACATTTATGTCGTCACATAAGTGATTTGAAGCGCAAGAGGGCGTCCTTATTGTATTGTCCATGATCACAAACCCAACCTTAATAGTAAATAACTTTCACAGAAAGCAGAACAATCAGGGAAGCAGACATTTGAAAATTGGAATAAAATCGGACAAAAACTAACAAGGATTTGACTTTTGGAAAGTTGTAATCAGTTAACGTATCTGAACTTAAAATGTTCTGAATCGGTAATGTCTCTGTTACAATGCAGTGCCAGACATTTATTCTTATTTATTCCAAAACACTTAATTACTGAAATATAGATTAATCTCTCAAAATGTATGAGAACTATCACTCATTGGGTTTTAGAGTTTTTATTCTATTAAGGTATTACTTGCATGTGATTTTAACATTTGCAGGGCCTTTTCCCCCAAATCAGGCTCAAATAGATTTATACATGCCATGTTCAATACAATGGTGCTAAGTAAAGCGTGCTATGGAATGCTGTGATAAATATATCACCTAAAAGCACCCCGGCCCCTGGATACGTCACTAATGTCTATCTATTGCACATGCATAACGATGAAAATATTTTTCTTTACATGCTTTTCAATTCGTCCACAAAAGCTCTCCTAGGTTAAAGTTCAGACCACAAGCCAGGCAATTGACTTTATTTCATTCGATGTTTGTCTTCTCTTCCATCAATGGCAAGTAGTGCCTGAATTGATTACACCTGGTATTACTTCAGCGGAGCGGTAGAATCCCACATTTAGGCAATTTACAAAGAGAAAGCAAATTTGATCTCACGGTGGGGGTCACAAGATTTATAATTTTCATGCCAATCTGACATATTTAGTGTCGTCATTAAATTAGTTTTAAGCGCAAGAGTGCGTCCTTAGCGTATTGTCCATGAATAGGAATCCAAGGTTCATAGTAAAGAACTTTTAGAGAAAGCAGAAAAATCAGGGAATCAGACAATTAAAAAATGAAATAAAATCGGACAAAAACTAATAAAAGATTAGACTTTTGGAAAGTTGTAATCAATATACGTATCTGAACTTTCCCTTTTCTGAATCGGTAATGTCTCTGTTACAATGCAATGCCAGACAACTTTCTCATTTATTCCAAAACACAAAATTACCGAAATAGAGATTCATCTCTCAAAATCTATGACTCGGGATGGTCTTTTTTCTTTAAGAAGACCTATCATAATACACGATCTATTAGGGGGGGGGGGTATATCTTGAGTAGTGACCCTAGGGAGACGACAATTAGAACAAAAGATAAATTAATTATATTTGTGTACACGACTAACGGGAGTATTGTTAATCCACTGACAACATTGCCAATTTGAGAATCGCATAGCTACACTGATCTCATATTTCAAACATTCATAACTCTCCTATTAACTCATAGCCTGCCATTAGGCTGCATGCACGCTATTGTTATAGTGCCTTGTGCTCGCTAGCAAGCTACTGCTCCTCTGCTTCTTGCATGATTGCACGCAGATGTAATAGCAGTTATTGTTCATGCCCATTGGACTGTGCCTAGTGCTTCGCACGCGCTCTTGACAGTACCATCGCGTTAATCCAATTATCTCGTTATAAATTTGGCACTCGGGGGATTTGTGGCCTGGCACTATAGGGATTAGCCCTGTGGCATGATAAGAGTTAAGCTGATCGATTTCTAACTTTCGCCATTTTGTTTTTCCTATTTTGTTTCGCTTTCATGCAAATTGACTAGTTACAAAGATAGGAATGCCCTAATTAACCGTGTGCATATGACCAATGCTCCGGTGACCATTGCCCATAGCAGGTCCATATCGTTCGTACACTAACTGAATTTCTAACTTTAGATATTTTATTCAAGATTCAAATTATTTTTATTTCCCACGCAAAAAATAATACAATAACATTGCAATGTTATTTGCAATTATTTCTAAACATAGCCCTAACTCTTTTTTTACTTATAGCTTTGATAAAATGAAACATCTTGGTATGAAGTAATGTGATCGGAGTAAAAGTAATGTTTCACAGGAGACAGGTAAAAATGCCAGAGGTAAACATTTCAGAAGGTAAATATTTCAGAAAGTAAAAACGCCAGAGGTTAAAATGCTAGACGTGAACATGTCTCATTATTATTTATAGATTGAATAGACTTTGATTTTTTAACTATTTTGTTCGGAAGTATCAATTCGGGGCAAGTTTGAATACTGTACGACAAGCTGTTTTCCAAAAGGGAGTATCAAATGTCAACCAAGCTAATTGTTTCAAAAGAGCACCAAACGGAGTTCCCCATGTTAATGTTGTCACTAAAGTAACATGCCGCCCTCTTGTGGAGTTAGATTAAGAATGTCATAGTTTTTCTCATTTCTCCCTGTCCATTCATGGCAGAAAAAACAGCATGTTGGACATGACTGACCCAGTATACCTGGGATAATTGAAAGAAAGAAAATACTGTTTCCAGTCTCCTGATAACACCTGAGTTATGTTTGATTTCATTCGCTCGTTTGGATGTTTTCCTTATTCCACTATTTGCTCCTGAATATTAACAAAATAGACAAGTTTGGTGTTCGGTTGCAAGATTGAGGGACTGAGTTCATGCATGGGAGCGGACGCTAGAACGCTAAGTGTTGACCTTGACTCAAAATCTTGTGTAATTCTAATACACTTGCAGGGCATACATTTTGACAACGACTAGTAATATTTATTCTTTTATTCATTTTGGTTTATTAATACTAAGAGGACGAATAAAATTGGTTTAATTAGCGCTCATTTGAAAGAACATGCAATTTACTGTATACCACAACGATCTTTTAGGCAATGTTTAACGCTAAATATAAAGCGTGCAAATTATAATTGCGTATAAACTTGTATTAATTCACTTATTCATATCGTATTTTGTAAGGGATACTTTTTATTCCTCGAATCAAGATTAAGATTAACGGATCTATTTTTGTATTTAACATATCAGATTTAGGCACATTATGTACCGCGTTATATCTCGTGAAAACGCGCCACATAATGTGCCTTACCAGACAATATGCTTACCTTTATTTTAACATAACAAAATCACTTTCTTAAAAAAAAGAACACGTTGGTACATTGGTCTGTAGCCTGCATCGATAAATAAAGAAAAGTTGGCCCAAGTTACTACCCCCAAACCTGTAAAAATAGTAGCTTAACTACTTCAAAAGAAAATTGAAAAAAGACTATTTAATTCAGCAATACGCATTACATTCCAACTTAGCGATCGGGACACATTCATCTTTCTCCCTCTTTTTCTGTCTGTTTGTATGTCTGTCTCTCTCTCTCTGCCTGTCTCTCTCTTTCTCTCTCTTTCTCTTTATGACTATCTTTCTCTCTAGCTTTACCACACTCTGAATCACTCACTTCCAGTTCCTTTTTCTTAAATTCCCTTTCCTCTACCCTCAATCTCTTCTTTCAAATTTTGTTCAACACTATATAGCGCTTTCCACTGACTTCCTTACTATACGCAATGGTTGAATGTAAATTGGATGGCACCCCTCCAATAGAAATAGAGCATGTATAGTATAGAGCTCGACTCGTTTTCGTACATATTACGTTAGAATATGACATGCCTGTTAGACAAAATGTAAATATTCTGCGTTTGTGATTTCAACCTTGAAACCTTTGCTATTAACATAATATCCAACGCTATTTCCCCAGCTATACATCTACAGACAATTCAAAAACAGTAATCGGCATAATTTTGTGCTGAAATAAATAGATAAATTGGTTCCCAATTAACCGTAATTCCACCCAGCTACTGTTTCATCCACACTTTCCATAATTGTTGTTTAATTTTTTTATTTTTTTTAAATATATTTATTATTATTATTATTATCATTTCATTATTTTGTATTTTTTTTGTATTTTTGTATTTTTGTATGTTTGTATCATCTTTTTTTTTTTGGGGGGGGGGGGGGGAATGTTCAATCACGTCACTAGACCAAACTAAGTGATTATTAGACCATGTGAATAGTAGACGGGCTAGGTCTGGACCATATGGGAATATACTTAATGGTTGGTAGACGAACTGGTTGTAGACGAGACGGCATTAAACCGTGATGTAGTGGTTGAATTATTACTAGTCTCAGGAAAAGATCTATATTCTAAGTCCATTATTGACTGATTGTATCTTACAGATGAGCTTGTTGAAGCCAGCGCAATGGTCCAAGTTGATGAAGAACAGACAGACACCCAGAACACTGAGGAAGAAGGAAAGGAGGATGAAGGTGAAGAAGAGAAAGAAAAGAAGGAGGAAACAGAGGATTACATTGCCAGAGAAAGCCTGCCCCGTGAAACAGGTTAATATTTTGCTTTGAACAATATCAGCAGAAATTGATTTGGAGAGTAAGGAAAGAAAAATAAATGTTTCTCTCTGGTGCTTTGTGTTGTTGCATGTCCACTTCATTCACAGGAAAGGCAGAGACACGAAACAAAGAATAAAGTATTTGATAACTTAGTGTATTCATGATTCGACGACATGAGAGCGAGAGTAGTAACCCCGGCCCCCCCACTCAGTGTTATTTAGGGTACGCATATGCGTGTTCCAACCGACCCCCCCTTTTCAGCAAAAGTCCGGTGTGTAAAGTCAATACGGCTCGACCTTTTTCTTTTGTATACGAGCCTTTTTCAGCATCCCCCCCCCCCCTTTTCAGCAAAAGTCCGGTGTGTAAAGTCAATACGGCTCGACCTTTTTCTTTTGTTACGAAAAGGACATTTTGGCAACACGCATGCGGTCATTTTGAAACCTGAGTGGGGGGCCGGGGTAGTAACAAGCTCATGTATAAATATATAAAACTTTGGACGCTGGATGGCGTAATCTATGTTAAAATATACAACACTTTCTAACAGAGATGTGTTTTAGTGACAGTAGGCCTACCATGCGTGGTTCTAGCAAGAAGCAAGATTTGTTTTGTTCGGCAAAAGGCAGAAAAAACGTCTGGGTAAATTACAATATTTTTCTTTTATATTAATATTTCATTATATTACAACAAATTTAATGACAGATAGGTAAAAAGTAATTGTGCTAAATCCTTTAGGTTGAAACATATTCATCATTCATGTAAATTGCTAAATTCCAAAGATTGTATATCTAAATGCCTATATCTTTCTACAACGTAGAGTCTTCAACTAAGCAATATTTAAGAAGAAATTGAAAGAAATTGCCTTTTAAAAGATAAAAACTTTAAAATGTTTAAGAATATTATTCTTTTACTCTTATACCTGTCATGAAATATTTACCGGTACTTCAGAGTGATATTGCTCTTTGGTGTTCCTTAACCTGTATTTAATATTTTGCTGGAAAGTTGAAGTACAATTACGTATTCTATTGTTTGCAGAGAGTTTACACAATTTAATGGAAATATCTCTTCTGATTTTCAGTACCATCTGTAGTAAATGACAAACCAATCAAGATGGAATGTTGTAAGAGAGTTGGAGTTGAAGGTGGCAAACTTCAGCTAGATTCCTTTGGGATTGAACTTGATATCCCTCCGGGTGCAATTGACAGCACAGCGCCACAAGGCATTTCTCTTCGTGTCCTGACAGATACTCCAAATCTTAGCCACAGCAAAGCCGAGGTGTCAGTCTGCTTTGGTGTACAGTGTTTAGCCCCCGATGACTTGGTTCTGAAGTTACCAGTGACTTACACAATACCTCACTGTGCTGTGATTACAAGATACTCCAGTGTGGAGGCAGTCTTATACACGGGAGAGGGAGAATACTCACCCGGTAAGTACATGTAGGCCTATGCCTATTATGTAGCAATGCTATTTCATAAATGTTATCAATGTCAAAACTTTTTTGTAAATATATGAAACACTCAGCAATAGGTAAATAAAAAGATGTAACTCCATTTTCCATTAAAAGTACTAGGTGTATTAAAAAAAACGTTTGACACTTTTGATCGTAAGTGACTCAAAACATTATTGAGGTCTTCATGTATGTTGATTTTAACATATTGCTCAGAATATTTCATTAAGATTTCACTACGTGAAAAATCAAGTCGACGAAGTCGTGTGTGAATCCCATTTTTCCAGAACAAAGCAATCGCCACTGTGCATGACAGAGGAAAATTCAGACCACATTTTTAAACCGAGAGTCTGAAGGTCAATAATGAGATTTGGTAGCATAAGAATAATTGGGCCAAACTTCAAGTGAAACTCTTAAGAAGACATACTCTTGAAGTGCACCCCAAAAAAAACGCGTTGCTACAGGATGTATGAGGAAAACGCTCCCAATAATTTATATTGTGAAAAAATAGAAGAACAGAAAGAAAGAAAAAAGTAAAGGGGAAAATGAAGCTTGACAATAAATTGCTATAATCCCATCAGCTGTTTTCCCGCCCCACATGCGCTTCCCTCACCAATAGATTGGTCTGAAGATGTTGGAGTAAACAACGTGTATAGGTTAAAAATGTGCTAATACGAATGAACCCACAACTACTCTATGCAGAGACCTTGGCATTTGCTTACTATTAGTGAATTACTTTAATAACCATGTTTATCCCTCACTTCAATGAGTCCATAATTTTCCAGATTGTCACCACCAAATTGTTGATTATAGATGCAGTTGTTAAAGAACGTATTATGTTGTCGAGGTCTGGAACACCTAGCTGCATTATCACGAAATCTGTACTCAAACTGACGATGAACCACTTTTCATGGGTGACCATTAAGTTCAGGATCAATAGTTTTTTCTTCCGAGAAAAGAAGATGTGCTGTCAGCCGTTTAAAGAAAAGAACTTAGCCCTGCAGAAGACACCTGTCATCTTACATGCACACCTCTATGACGACATCATAGGAAATAGCGAGGTAAATTGTTGTTGCATCAGTTGATTTGGAAGTTGAGGAATCTGATACAATGTACTGAACTGTCAATATTCGTGGCAAATATGGAAGCACTTCCAAAAATGTTGTAATTTCCCATTAAGTATCAACTATGCCTTTACTCGGGAAGTAAAATCTTCACCATAGAATGTTTATCACCACCGCAACGTGTTAAACGGCCTTAGAGGTCGGCAGAAAAGCGTTCCTACATTCAGAACATGCAATGTTGTAATGACATGGTGGCTCAGTGGTTAAAGCGCCCGCCTCATGAACGGGAGGTCGTGGGTTTGAACCCCGGTCGAGTCATACCAAAGATTTATAATAAACATAATAATAATAATTGTACAGTTAGTTTGAAAAGGGAAAAATCAATTGTTTTATTTATTTGAACAGTGGATCGGCATGGATCCATGCAGCACTGGTGCACTAAGGTGTTGTCGGGAGAGAGGGGGAGGGGGGGGGGAACAGTTACTCTATATGAAATGTGAAAGAAGAAAGTCATCGAGTGAGGTATCATGATCATATTCCTTTAATGCCTTCCCCTCTTTCTTCTCTATTATTCATTTATCCTCAATCGATGAAGGGGATGCGACCTAATTTGTTAGGCCACTGGGTTTGGACATTCGACCCTTAGATTTTTCTAATTACCAAGTATGAACATCTAAGCTCTAAAAAACAAAGAATAAGTTATTACTACCCTTCCCCAATCTAATATGCTGAACGCCTAGCTAGAAGGCAGAAGGTCCTATTGTTTTAAGTCGTTAGTATGACTCGGCCGGGGTTCGAACCCACGACCTCCCGTTCATGAGGCGGGCGCTCTAACCACTGAGCCACCATGCCATTACAATAATGCGCACTCATGCGAATTCAAAAGTCTGTTATTATTTCTTTATCTTAAGGTTGTTGTGGGGGGGGGGGCGGACAACCTCCTTGCTTTCTTCAAATTAGCTAGTGCTTCCAGGGATATACATCTCTAGTAGTAGCTCTTCTTCTCCTTTGATGTTTTTATAAAACCCCTGTATAGAAAAATATATATTCCATCATCAATAACAAAGAGAAAGACAGTTCATGAAATTTAAATCAAATGGGAGGGAAGCTCGCAAAGTGCGTCACAGAGTTGCCAATTTGTGTTTGATTGATCACATCTTCACAAAATCATAACTTTCATATTTGGAATCGGAATTTACTCAAACTTTCAGTGACCTGTTCTTTTGTTCTGCTTCTAAAAAAAAAACTTAATATTTGAGTGCACTACCTCTTCATGTTTTCAATTGCAAATTCTTTATCAAATATTACCAAATAAAGTAATTCTGTTAAGAGTGCTTCCATATCTAATATATTATTGTTCAATATTTATTATTTTAATAACAACTGTTGCAAGTTCAGCACTTTTAGACAAAAATTTATGTGAAAAACTTGTTCTTCAGCTTTGAAAAAGATCGCATTTACCAACATAATGCATCATTTAATTGATGTTTTTGAGTTTTATTACTGTTCATAAAGATATGTCAATATTCTCTTACCTTGTATATTTATACAGCCCTGTATAAGTCTGTTTTCTTTTCTTTGGTAACAGTTGGTAAAAAGCGAAGAAGGTGAACAAGAATTCATACCTGCCCATATAAAACAACAGGTTCTTATTCAGACAGCAGAAGGTGATCTCAAAATGACCTGTTACGTAAAGAACACAGTAATTGGAGGACCTACTGTAAGTAGATAGATAACCAAATTTATTTCAAATTATGCTTTTAACGATTCTGGTAGCTCTGATTTCGAATAGGAGCATTCAACCGATGTATGGTCGGATGATATTGTGTATTGTTCCACTTGTGTATCAAATCGTACCGGTATGACTTGTAACTTTGCGTATTTTTATTGTTCATACTGCAAGAGCATTTTTCTGAGCTGATTTCAAATTGCTCGAGGGAGCATACTTTATCTAGGACTAATAATCATAGCACTGATAGGTCCTTAACAGTATTTTGAAATCATGCTTGATTGAAATAAGAGCCATGTAACTGCTTTAAGACGGGTTTTGTGAGAGTATCATTTTCTCAGTTTGGGTCATCAATCTTGCCGCAGAGTTGACATTCATGAATCTGTAAAATGCTCATAATCTGATTCTGAATTTGGAATGGTGGGAAGTACGTACTCTTCCAAATGCTAGAAGTCTTTTAACGTACTCTTTTGATGACCAATTATTTTATTTTTTGAAGGATGTCTCCTTTGATAGATTAAAGAGTGGAACCCGGATCTGTGAGCCCTTTGAATTGGACTTCCCCAACCAGTCAGATAGTGTTGCAGTGTCACTAAAAGTAGGACAAAATAATAAACTAGAAGTCAATCTCTTATTTCGATTGGAAGACAGAAGACAGGGACCTTCTTCACAAGATAAAGGTATTTTGATTTAAAGAGAAAGTGGAGTTCTGGTAAAGGTGTAAATTTACTTTGTTAAATGTATTCTTCTTTTATATTAGTTGGAATAAAGTTGTTTTGCGGAGCGAAGATTTGTGTTGCCTAGTTTAACATTTAAAAAGTACATATAATTAGTCATGTGAAGGTGCGGTTAACATTACAAAAACGCTAAACTTTTTAATAATACGAGAGTTTGCGATGTTAGTTCCGGTTGAAATGCGAAGACACGCATACAACTGTTTTTGCGTTGCCAATTTAATACTTACTTTACGACGATAACGATTAGTGTAAGAATGCCGGCGCGTAGGGGGTTTGCTAAATTCAGGTATATGGTCATATCAGATGTGAAACACTTCTTGGTTGAAAGCTAATGTGAAGCAAAGATTAGATGAACACAATGTTCAGACATTGTATAACAATATTTAAACATCTAGCACCTGTGTGAACTGTAGAATCTTTAAGAAAAATATTGGTCTTGAAAAATATTTGTAAATTCTCCAAAGAAAAACATGCATTTGATCTGAGAAAATTAAGATTGGGCAATACTCTTCTCCGCATGGTGCTAGGAAGATTTGGTAATATCAGTTTTCATGACAGATAATAACAGAATTGTTCTGAATCCATCTTGCTTTCAAAAAATACATTTCTTCTTTGAAACAGAATTATCAAGGAATTGTTCCTCTATCCTGACACCACGAAGAAGAAAAAAACCGTAAAATGACAATCATGCAGCTACAAATCCTTTAGAAAGAGCGTCGTCGATTGTCCGCGGTTGTGCGCGCAACCTTTGTGTTAGTCTTATTCGAGACGCGAATGAACATACAATATTTATTTGACACTCGGATCTACAAGCTGTCTTATAATTTAACACCGAAAGAGCAAACTCAACAAAAAGAATACATAGGGCTTTAAAAATGCCTTCCATTCTGAGGAAAATGCCTGGCTTTTGAAATAAGAGGTGTGTTTTGTTTAAGTCGATCCATGCTAGCTGAAGGCGTGTATAGACCTAAATGATAAACTACATCGAAACAAATTACTGCAAACCTCATGGGCCCAAAGTTCTTCTTTGTATAATCATGTTTTTCGGGTTGGTCAATGCGCTTCGCAAAAGGCATTTAGGTTGTTCTTTTCGGTTCATACCTAACTCTTTTGTAAACTTTCTCTTGATAGTATTTTTGTAAGATGTGGGGTTTCCCTCTTGCTGTTCAGACAACCTAACTTATTTCTTAAATTTATTACTCAAGGTACCATGTGAAAATAAGGACTTTGATAATATAATGCATTACCAATTTAGTGGAGCTGAAGAGGGTCCATGTAAAAAAATAGCTATAGAAACAGTTTACATATTTGGATTTGTTAGATGGGTGGACATTTCATCAAACAGCAGGCCTATAATTCCATGCGGAAATATTTTCAGCGTTTATATTAACTGAGGAATCCGTCGTATACATATATATATATATTACTGTACGGATTCGTCTGGTTAAAGATCATCCCCGATTATGTATTATTAACAAGTTTGTAACAATTTCTAAAATTTGTAATTTTACATTTGTATGTAACTCTTTGTAGGTGTCCCTAGGAATAACCCAGGAATAACAGAGGCAACACAAGGGGACACAGATTTCACATCTCTGAGACCGTCGACATCAACATTTGTCGTCATTCCTCCTGAAGGTGCAGCAGCAGCAGTCGATGGATTTTCTACTTCTACAGCAAGGTTAGGTTTTTGTCTTAATTGCTAATGTGTGGTTTAATCATTCTGGAATAAAATCTCATTGATGTGATAGGCCAAACCTTAGGGAACAATATCGATATTGTTCTTAGATTTAAACTATATGCCAGCCTTGATGAAAGGGGTATAAACGATTTTTTGGGGGGCGTATAGTACAACGGTTTTGTAATGGCCCTATCAACGCCAATTGTGGCTACAATTCTGATTTGTACTAAAAAGTGTATTAGAATATTCCCGATACGACACACAAGGGATAAACATTGAGAAAAATAAGATTGTTAAGAATTCGACGGAATTACATTGTCCATTTACAGACGTATATTCAATGTAGTTGAAATTCTTTGACCAAATGACGACATTTTGGGCATATTAGAGTACGCAGATCAACCATGTAGAAAGTTATAGAAACATACAAATAGATCAAGATGGGTCTCAATTAGATTAAGGTTTCCCTCGCGAATTTTTTTGTGATGCTTTATGAGGCAAATAATATTCGAAGAGAGGAACGAAGTTGCAACGAGGAAAGATTTGATATTTTCAATGAGTAGGGAATGAATGAATACTGCAAACGCGAGGTAGGAGGGTGGGGGTAGAAGTGTGGATTCTACGAACACCCCCCCCCCCACATCCCTATTTGTGTGGCCGGTACCTGTTCGAGTAAAGAAGAAAAACTCGAACGTACCGTAGCGCGTGTCGGGGGGGGGGGGGGGGGGCGGGGGGAGGATTGTACCCCGGCTTTTTAGGGTTAAAGGGGAAGTCCACCCAGGGGGGCGTTTCATGAAACAATTAGTCTGTGGTTTTCACCGACTAATATCATATTCGCCGACAATTTTATTGTTATAGACTATTTTCCAGGCATGTGATTGGTCAAATTTAGTCAGCGCTGACAATTGTATGCGGACTAATGCTGATGAAACGCCCCACAGTTAGTTTTAATTGAAGTAGAAACATTAGGGGAAAAAGGTCGATGACATTTTCAAAAACCGAAGGAAACAAAATTATGATATGTTTAAGGTGCGGTCGTTCAAACCCAAATTGGCAACTCTGTGACGTATCTTGCGGGGTCCCCTCCAATTTGCTCTGTATTCTGTAGAATGTGTAAACAAACTGAACGTAACATTATTGAAACATCCGTGTAATAAATTTACCAGTATGAACCATTTGAGCCTTGCCCATCTCCAAAAATACTAAAGTAATATATGGATGACAATAAATTATGGCTGTTTATTGTAGAAACAACGTGACAAACATTAGTGCTTGAAGTATCATTACCATTGGTCAAGGGATTAATTTCCGATTATGCACTAAAAGGGTATGAGGGGAAGAAACAGGTCAGTGAAGGTTTGAGCAAAACCGATTGAAAATAGGAAAGTTTTGAATTTTGGAAGGTGTGATCAATCAAAGAGAATTTGGCAACCCTGTAACATATCTTGCGAGCTCTCCTCCCGTAGCCTTTTAATAACAAACTCTTCTTCTTCTTATCGAGTCACTACACAAGTCCCGTCCAGTGGTCCACACAGGCTTTAGCACGGCATTTAACGGCTTCCAGGTCATCTTGGGTGCATGGCTCTGGCAGGAGTGGGCAGACTAGCAGGTCTGCCCACTCCTAATAACAAACTTAACAAATATATATATTGCCTTAAGAATATCATCAATCATACACTAAGTATAATTTCTGCAAATATGTTTTATGCAACACCTATATGAAACAAATCTATTCGATCATCAATAATTAAGAAAATCAAAGTTTATGAAATATTCTGTACTGAGAAAATAGGAGAGGAGCTCGCAGGACATTTCAAAGTGTTGCCAATTTCTTTCACTGATGTCAGATTCAATAACTCATTACTTTCGTATTTTCTTAATCGAATATTGTTCAAGCTTTCACTAAATAATTAGTTTTACTGATTGTTATGCTTTTATTAAAACAAACTTAATATCAAGATGGATGTCCCCTCCAAGACACGAAGAGATATGTATTTCACTCTTGTCATATTATTCATATTAATATTAATCAAAATTTACTGTTATTCATATTTAAAACATTTCAAGTTGAGGAAATCAAATCATTCATAGCTTCAATATTACAAATAAAGGTTATTTAATTTTGGGGAATGTTGAAAGATACTAAATTTGTCGTGTTGCAATATAAATGGTTAAAAATATTATTCAAAGTTTGAATTGCCTATCAGATTATTAATTATTTTCACACAATCATTTTTTTCGGAATATCAAGAATGTACTATCAAGTAAGAGGCAGAGATATTATTGTTAATTAGTTGAGATGTCATACAATGAGTTTCAATTGTAAGCTGCGCACACGTTGAACGATTTACAATTTTATCGGAATGTTATACAAAGAGTATTATCTACGAACTTTTAATTAAGTGTACATAACAATTCCTAAAGACAATATGGATTTGAAATTGCCCTAAAGTTGATTTTTTTTTTTTAAGTCTTTGCAATCGTGGTATTTGAACTAAATAAAAAACTAAGGTGCTTATTGTGGCAAAACGAAATTAGAAATGATAAAATTGCACATGATTGATACATAATACTCAAATTAACTGCATTGAAACTGAATGAGGTAACATGCAGTCCCATCACAAAACGTAGGTTTTATTACTTTACGATCTTTACTTCTCTATTCATATAATATCTTAACAGTGAAGTGAGCGACGGAATGCTAAATAGGTTGGCAAGACGAATTCCAAGCCACAACTACGACACATTAAGCGAAAGATTAAACATCGAGCACACCGAGGCCAGGAACATTCTCGAAAGGTATGGGAACAACTATGAGATGGCAACGAGGGATTGCATGGCGATATGGAAGAATAGATCAACCCGTAGTGTGGCTGACTTGCATGAAGTTCTGAGAACAGCTGAATTGGGGGGTTTCATTGTTGACTGTAATTAACATCAATACAGAGTAAGCCATGTGAGGAAAATGTGGTCAACAGACACATAAACACTCATGACCGCATATACTGGCATATATTTAAGAGAAGATTATGTTCTGTCACGGAGATACGCATACGACAAAAACACTACAACAATAATTATAATAACTGAATGTCCAATCAATATCGTAAAGTTTAAATACCGAGATACTGGCTAGGGGATATACCAAAATATGTATTTAAAAAAAAAAACGTTTTCGGCTCAAAATTTATATTCAACAAACTACCATAACTCCATGAAATTGATGTCAACTTAAAGGTATTTTGATTATCCATCATATGTCATCAACTCCATGGTGATTTGAGATGTTACTTAAAATTTATCCAAAATCGATTTAAACACAAAAAAAACGTCCTCTATACACAAATACAAATAGATGCATACGTTTATTACACATATATCGTTTGAGTGGAAATCAAATTAATAACCTTGGGTCACTATAAATTTTCACCGAAAAGAGATATAAGCCTCTTCTTTGCAAAATATATTGTTCTTGTACATTCCTGGTACGTTGCGAACAAAAAGATACCTCCCCGATTTTGATTTAAGAAAATAATGTTTTTGATATAATTAAATTTTGTGAGAAAAAAATTATACCCAATTCTTTTTTTAAACAAAATTGTGATGTCATCTATTTGTATTTCCGTCGAAATTGGTATACACAACGACTGTATATTTTTCATATGAAACCAAACTCAGGGTGGTTCAAGATTGCCTTAATGTATTATTTTAAAAATACAATTTTTTCTATAAAAGGACCTCTTTCTTGGACGTCTTTCGAATGAGGACGTTAAAGGTCGGTCCGCAGACGTAAATAATCATATCTGATTGATACACGTCTTTAAAAACCCAATTTCACACACGCCCCCTCGGATTTTCGGGTGACCGCTACTAGTTAAAGATAGACCCCTATTGTGTGTTTCATGCATGATGACGTCTTTCGAATAAAGAAGGGGTGAAGTAGTGGCGAGCAAACCCCTCTTTCCAGACTCTGGCCCTCTGCTTTAATAGGTGAAATAATATTTCGCCCATCGGGCATATTCAGCTTATTGATATTGATATATTGATGCGTCCATTCATGAATGCCAATGGTTTATTCTCCTATACTATGGGAATAAAATATGTTTTGAATGATTTTTACAAGGTTGTCATTTATGATGTACAATATACTGTTTTCATTTATTTTGCTTTTTTTTCAAAATGAAATGTGTTTGAATGATCTGATGCAGAGATTATCATTCACAACACAATTCATCCTCCTTTGAAATGAGGAATTTACTGTTGACAATAGCAATATATTTTGCAACATTTCATTTTTGACTTGGCCCCATATTCAGGTGTACTGCACATCACTTGATTTCGAGGTATATTTCAATATAAGTAGTCGGAAATCTGCCTGATCTAGCAGTCTACATATCATGCACAGAGTGTATCTTGTCACGGTTTGGTAATATTATGTGTGTAGGGCCATGTTCTGAGTTTCGCATTAGTGTTGTGATTCACCTGGGTTTTCCTGGCGAAACTTTTTTTTTTTTTTTGTAATTACATTTAGGAGTTTAAAGAAAACAGTGATGTATGAGCTAAAGTTGAAGGTTTTTAATAAAATGTAAATAACTTGTTTGGATGTCATTTCGAAAATGAAGATGACATTGAGAGGAGGAAAATAAGGATGATCACTTCACAAGAGAGTATTTGATTTTAAATTTGATTGTTAATGTTAATTGTTATGCTTTTGTGTTGTAAAATTACAACCAATAAGACAAAATGTGATATATCTTTGTGCTAACAGCTGAAATTTTCAATAGTGGTGCATTTCATAAATATTTAGTCATAAAAGGAATATTATACTAGAATGGGTGTTTAAGGCTAAATTGTGGTGGAGGCAAAAGTTGTTTTGCTTTATATGACTACTGTATATATTGTATATCCAGTGTGCACAATTTGGCACCGGTATCGTTTGTATAATGATTTTGCCGTTTGGGAAAACTTAATGAGTTGAAGGATTTCGATGAGTAATCACTATCTATATAAATTATTGTAAGAATGGTAATTTACACGTATTTTTATGAACAACCACCCCGGACAACCATCCCTAGGATAACCACCCTCTAGGACAACTACCCCCTATGACAACTACCCCCTAGGAAAACTACCCCCTAGGCAACCACCCTCTAGGACAACTACCCCCTAGGACAACGACCCCCGGACAACTACTCCCAGACAACTACCCCCTAGGACAACTACCCCCTAGCCAACTACCCCAGACAAATACCCCCTAGGACAACTACCCCCGGACAACTTCCCCCTGACAACTACCCCCAGACAACTACCCCCTACGACAACCACCCTCTAGGGCCCCCCTAACAACTATCCTAGGGGGTAGTTGGCTGGGGGGTAGTTGTCCTAGGGGTAGTTGTCCTAGAGGGTGGTTATCCAGGGGGTGGATGTCCAGGGGGTAGGTGTCTGGATACGATTTGTATGGGTGCATAGGGTCTGCAAGTGTTCAGAGCGTATCAGGACAATTACCCCCCTGGACAATCACCCCCCGGAAAATCCCCCCGGAAAGCTACCCCCGATGATAATTACCCCCAGGACAATACCCCCCCCCCCCGATAATAACCCCCTGTTCGTTAAAGGGGAAGCCCTGTTAATTGTAAAATTAAAATGTCACATATGTGTGTTTTCTTGATGTGTTTAAAAAGAAATTTTAATATCTGTAAATATATTTTTAGTGTAATATTCAATTATTTTGCATTTATACGTTATTGAATGCATATTTTTATTTTTAAACAAACAAACAAAGAAATTGCGATCTTGTATTGTCTCGTATTTATACACGATCTCATACTCATTATTGATTGCCACTGCTATATACATGTATCTTTATACAAATGTTAGCTTCATGCGAATTCTTAATATCAATTTGATTTAGTTTCATACCTTCTTAAGCTGTGCAGGGATATTTTTATAAATTTAGTATCGTTCACGAAATATTTTTAAAGAAATTTTCTTATGACTGAATTGTACATAGACAAAACTGATTTGAGAAAGGGGTGATAATATGTAATAAGCATGTATACTTAAGTTTAAAAGGAGTGTTCTTAGTTTGCTTCTATTTTGATTATCTACATTGTATTAACACGCCTAGTGAGCATTGCGGAAGATTTACAACAATAGGGGCCTACTTAACAACGTTTATATGTAGACATATTTAGAAATCAAAATATATTTGACTGTGAAAGCAAATGATCAATACAGTGCCTTATTCATAACGTATTGTAAATGTCTTATCTTCTGACTGAATTGTACATAGACCATGTAGACTATTCTAATATTCTATTATTTCCCTTTTTCCTTAGATTTTCACTTCAGTTGTTTACATTGTATAGTTTCTATATGCCTATTTTTACACATTAATTTTATGACAAACCGGCTTATTCCGTATCCATAATTCATAATTTCATTATGACATTTTGCTATACATAGCTAATCAGAGTTCATATAGATTTCCATTCAGCAATATCCAACAAACGAATATACATATGTACAGCGTGAGTCACAACAAGGAAACACAGATTCAAGTCTATAAATAACACGACCGCAACTATTTTAGAAAATTCAAATCAAAGTCAACTCCAATACCCTATTGTATGTCCCATGGAAATCACGTTCAGCTCACTTAATACGTCATTGCCATGTTCGCACATTTCAATAGGTGACGCACAAGGCTATTAATATGGCCTTGGGCTAATATTTCGTAGGTAGTTGCTCTCGTAATAGATATTGATGCAATCACAACAATAATCATAGATTTAGTCGGTTATGCACAAGTTGCAGCCCGCCATCTTTTCTTTATTTGTACACATTGATCTATACAATAACATGGACAGCTGAACAGTAGCATGTCTCTTTTGACTCTGCCCAAGTTTTTAAAGGTGAAATTCAAAGAAAATCACAAATATGTCAACTAATGTATCACTAGAATATACGAGAGATTCGCCGGAAAAATAACGATTTTTTAATGACGTCACTATATAGACCAATACTGCCCAAGCAGACGACATCCCATAAAGAATGAACATAATTGCAAAGCTATTATTTGTCAAATTATAATGAGTTTAGTGTATATAAATGTAATGGCATGTCAAACAATTCAAAAGGGGATATACTAAAATCTTTTGCTTGTAAATACACAGGATAGGGGTTAATTAATAATCAAAGAAACCAGACTTTCAAATTGAAAACTCCCCGGAATGATATTAAGGACGGCATTTGTTCCCTCTTGAAACGCCGAACATACCGCGTAGTGTGCAGCTGAATATACAATGGCGTCTTATTTTGTTTACAAGCGACAGATTCCTTTATTTTTGTATCGCTGCATTTGTCATCAAAATAAAACCATGCGCGGGGTTTAGAGTGAGGCAATAGATTATACATTTAGCCTGACGGTAGTGAATTAAGAGAAAGAACTCAAGAGAAGATGAAAACACAGGCCCTGAAAATGTGTGAGATGTCATGGGACATCGTCTGCTTGTGCAAGTCATGTCCATACTGTGATCTCACACATCTCAGCAGCGTTCGGAGAGCTCTCCATGTGCTATGCCGGGGCTGTATTTAAGCGTTTTTTAATTGATAATAATCATTACTTCGAAAGTTTCCAAACATTGGATTTTGATAACCTTGTCGAACTAAAGTTTCAATTTTGCAATAATTAAAATAAAGTTAGCTTTTAAAATCAATGAATATCTACTTTAAAGAAATAAATGTTCAACCCGAGATTTATTTGAATGGTCTTCATTCCAATTGAATGAACTCATATAATAATAATGAAAGTAACTTGGGCAAGGAATAAGGAAGTTTATAAAGCTTTTTGATATGACTAGTCACTAGAGGGCGAAATTCAATTTGATGACATCATTTGTGGACAACTCTCCATGCCTTTTGTACTTCAAATGTCATGTTTTTCCTTCTTTCTTGTCATTGAGATAATCTACTCTCTTGAAAGCAAGGTATAGAATGCAAAATGATATTCTACTTCACATGTTATGAAGTCGGATCAAGAACATAAATAAATACGAAGAAAACGAAAGAATTGTGAAATTTGATGTACAAAAGGCATGGGGTGGTATTCTCGAAAGTGGACTAACTTTAGTCCATGGTTTATTTCTCCGACTAAGGATAGAATGCCAAGTGACCATATGAATATATTTTGGAATAATTTTATATGTCCCTCAATTTCCATGATAACATAATTATTTCATAGTTATATTGTTGTTTATTAATTATGTTATTACATTTTATTTTAATTTAGTGACAGATTAAATTATTTTAAAAAACATCCGACATGAAGTCGGATCAAGAACACAAATAAATATGAAGAAAACGAAAGAATTGTGAAATTTGATGTACAAAAGGCATGATGGAGAGTTGTCCACAAAATGATGTCATCAAATTGAATATCGCCCTCTCGTGACTAGTCATTTAAAAAAGCTTTAGCTTCCTTATTCCTTGCCCGATTTTGTTTAAATTTTCACTGATTTTATTTAAAATTCTTAAACTTTACAATAAAAGTAACTTAGTATGAAGGTTTTAGTTTCGTTTAAATACGATTGAAACAAGTCTACTTATCAGTCTGGTGCGATTAGATTGTGGGTTAGTTCTCTTTCTATACATAGGGATTTTAAGGTGTAAATTTGTATTCGTATCCAATTCACAATGCTATACATCTTAATGTAAGAATTCCTAAAAGCGTACATTATTAAAAAGATCATTTCATGGAAGTCAAAATATGCTGCGAAAATAGATTATCAATTTTTTAAGAAAATTATTCTCTTGTAAATAAATGATATAGAGTGTTATAAAATGGTATTAAATACAACAACATAACGCTGGTATATCCCATTTCCTGAGAGGTGCCTTTCTTCCTAAAATAAAAGTTAATGATTGGAACTGAAATCCATCGACTCATCTTTTCTGTTATAATCACCGGTGGTCTTGTGTGGTTGATGTACGATGGAGACTAGAGCCTCGTACACAATTAGAGAGCAAACATTGAGAGAGACTAAGTGTTTACATGTATTTACGAAAGCAGTGAGACAATTTCCGTAAGAGTTATCCTGAAGCGAACATAATTATTTACATAATTATTCAATTAATTTCATGGAAGTCAAGGTTTGATTATGGTGTGAAAGCAAATGATCATTTTTATGAAAAGCATTTAAAAAGTATTCCGTTGTGATTGGATCACTATGGACTGTTAATTAAGCAATACCCATTTCCGGGATGACAGGGGCACACACCCTTAGTTCCCCCCCAAATCAATTACTAACCTTAGAGCAATACAAATGTGTCCTTTTTATTATTAAAAAAGTGCCCATCCGAGAAGAAGAAAAAAATATTCCGATAGTTCATGTTATGCCTACAGGTGCCCGTTGGGGTATACCTTTCCCATGTATCATGTAAACGATCATCCTTACTTTAATCCTTGCTGAAATTTCACCTGACTGTACGCCTTGCTCTTCTGAAAAAGTTTTTTTTCTGAAAAATGCAGAAATCTTAATTCATAACCATTAATTCCCTCATTATTATTTAAAGAAACGCATGCAACGAACTTCTCGTTGAGTTTTCACGTTTACATTGTATTCAGGTTATGCTTACTTGTAATCAAAACATTTTCATTTTTTTCTCCAAATGGATTTGTGCATGCCATGTTCAATGCATTGGTGCTCAGTGAAGCGAGTTATGGATGGCTGTGATAATATATCATATGAAAGCACCCCGGCCCTAGTCTGCAAGCACAAACCCTGGTCAGTCGTAAAAGTGAGTCTGCACTATAAGACTACCATAGGCCATGTACTGTAGCTGTATACTGACACAACCAGTAGGTAACTGGGCGAGACTTCTCTCAAGGCACAATGATTTTTTGATAAAAGTGTCAAATTAGGGTCTGTGCCTGCAGACTACCCCGGCCCCTGGATACGTCACTGATGTCTCTCTATTGTTCATGCATAACGATGGCAAAATATTTTTCTTTACATGCTTTTCAATTCGTCCACAAAAGCTCTCCTAGGTTAAAGTTCAGACCACAAGCCAGACAATTGACATTATTTCATTCGATTCTTCTTCTGTTTTATTTCCATCAATAGCAAGTAGTGCCTGAATTGCTTACGCCGGTTATAGAGTGCAGACACCGTTACGCACACCAGCAATGGATTGTGCCTGCGACCATTCCCTCATCCCAACCCCGCCCCCCCCCCCCCCCCCAACGCCCCTCCTCGGTAAATGATTTATGCCACTGAACAGTTGTGTTTCCATTCTTGAAATTCATATTAGAGTGCAAATACGGGTTCGGGAAATACACATGGAATTGAAAACAAGTCAAACAAAATCCAAAATGTACTCAAACTATTGACGGTAAAGTGGTAAACTAACCAGGGTATTAGCGCGCTAGAGTATATGATTATGAGGTATAGTTCAAATGTTCAAATAGGACTCAATTGTTGCAGGCATGCAGCAGCAATTTTCATGTAAATTGTGTCAAGGTGACCCGGTTGAGAACTGAGGATGGGGAAGGGGCGGATACGTATATTACGTATATAACTTGCATTCATATTTTCCGACGATTAAATATTTTGCATGATTGTGAATGATAAATCTAATCTAATACAGAAAGTTTAAAGCGATTTTCAGTTTGTAATTAAACATATTTTGACGTATCACGGGAAGAAAACAAGAAATTGTGTGATCAAGTGGTTAAGCTCAATAGGAATGTTGTCAGTAAATATCGCTGTTCACATTGCGGACAGAATTCAGTCGTCATTTTGTACATATTAGTTTGGCCGGTGGGGGCGTTTACCACTACGGACAGCAAATTCTTCTGTGAGTGGGAAGATTTACCCAGTGATTCCACCGATTATTATTCAAGTCAATCCTGTCGAAGCCCAATGTTGTAAGTGTTAATTTGTGCCAAATCCTGTAGTTAGGATTTTAGAGAATAGTATGATTATTAATTTGTGATAATTTGAGGTGCATTAGGAACTGTATTTTGATGAAAAGGGTTATGAAATACGTGCATGGTTGGGCATTTCAAAATGGCTGCCCGCGTGAGCATGTATAAACAAGTGGGTAGGATTGTACATGTATATCACTCCAGCAAAGCATAGCGAGTCAATACTGCGTATGGACCTCTAGCGCGGTACATGTGCTAATCTAGGCAGCAAT
Source organism: Strongylocentrotus purpuratus (assembly GCF_000002235.5). Taxonomy (NCBI): domain Eukaryota; kingdom Metazoa; phylum Echinodermata; class Echinoidea; order Camarodonta; family Strongylocentrotidae; genus Strongylocentrotus; species Strongylocentrotus purpuratus. The sequence continues at coordinate 31,909,102 of NW_022145603.1, read as the reverse complement.
TTCACACGTGCATAGTCATACACTTTTAACACACAAATGCACAAAATCATGCCGATAAAACTGTAAGCAAGTTTGACAGTCGACTCACGATTCATATTCCCAACATCGGTGAGTCGAAAAAATTGTATTTTACTGCTATTTAGGTGTCATCAATTGTCACTAAAGTACCGATTTTGAGTGAAATCAGTTTAGTTTTGTACAGTGGTGTTTGAAATGTTGAGATCAATAAAAACAGGTTTTAAAACACAGCCATGATAGCGATGCAGCTATGTGTGATGTATATAAGGCACATATGAAACATAAATAATGACACGTAAGTTCAGGGATAAACATGTTATGAGGTTATCAGGCAAGTTAGCTGTAGGTAAATTACTTGGTAATGCGAAAGGATGATTTAGCCACAAAACTGGCATGGTTAATTTTGAGTTGTGTGGAATCTGACTCGTGACATGGACAGCCAGTGGGTGTACATAGGATGTTTTGTATGATATGTTCATGAATATTGATGAAGTCTAGCTAATTAAAACAGATAAGTAGTAATCAGATTCAGGTATTTGGCTTATAATGGAGCAGTATTGGATAATGCTTGTGATTGTTGATTTATAAGCAAGGCATTTATTATTGTTTATGTTTTATTTGTTTATATACAGTTTAAACCACACTTCATGTTACTTCACGTCACTTCGCTTCAGAAGTTCAGTCTCTGTGCTTTGCTTCGCGATTTGAGCATTACACGTCATGGTATCATATAACACGGCATTCGGGCAGGACTCCTTTGTTTTCATAGCTCGTTAGTGGATGAGGATGTTTGTGCTGCATTAACGTCAACAGTCATACGTAGACGTATCATCGGAAAATGATAAAAACTTGTGCGATTAAGTGGGTAAGCTCAATACAAATTTTGTCAGTAAATATCACTGCGACTAGCTGGTTTCGGCTCATTCTAAATAGTCAACCATGCATATCTTCTCTTTTCATGTACTTTTGCATTGTACATTCCATCAGAGCTTAGATCACGTCATGATGACGTACTACAATGATGATGTTCTACAAACCAACGCCCGTTTCTCACAAAAGGATCAGCCGTTTTCTCCATGTCTGTTCAATAGGTTAGTTTAAGTTAGGAAACTGGGAGCAGATCAAAATGATTCATATCAATGTTACCTTTGTGTTATATACCATCGTATCAAACAGCGAGTGAATTCTTCGGATGAAAAGCAGCTGATTTGTGAGCTGATTTGACAATCTGCAATTGCATCTTTGAGAAAATTAAAGGGATCGTTGATGTTATATTTGGATGGACCGGAGTACAATGGTTTATATGAATCAAATCAGACGAATAAAGTGGAGACATCACACTTGTACCGACAAGGCCAGGACTCTCCGATGTGGATTCTTTAATTATAACATTGCAATTATGCTCGCAAGTACTACTTTATCAAGTTGGAACTATTCTTTTGCCGTAGTGTCCAATGCATAATCATTAGTATGCTTCGAAAAGTTTAAACCTGCAAGGTAACAGAAAACGATATATATACCTATCAGGCTGTAGCGCGGATAAATTCATTGACGTTTATTGTCTCGACCGAGAACGATTTACAGAACGCAAAGGTGACTTTGACAAACACGAAACAAACAAAGAAATATCCTTCAGTTATGCTTACAATTGGGTCCAATTAAGACAGAGCAAAACATGGCACATAGAGCAGTAAAAGAGCCAAATAGGATCGATACACCCCTTAACATGGCAGCGTTAAATGGCCATCTTGACGTAGTTCAGTACCTCGTTAGTCGAGGAGCACAGGTTGAGAAGGGCAGTAATGATGGTCAGACACCTATTCACTGTGCATCATACGGTGGTCATCTTGAGGTAGTTCAGTACCTCGTTAGTCGAGGAGCACGTGTAGAGATCGGCGGTATTGATGGTCAGGCACCTATTCACTGTGCATCACGCAATGGTCATCTTCAGGTAGTTCAGTACCTCGTTAGTCGAGGAGCACGTGTAGAGATCGGCGGTAATGATGGTCAGACACCTATCCACTGTGCATCATCCGGTGGTCATCTTCATGTAGTTCAGTACCTCGTTAGTCGAGGAGCACGTGTAGAGATCGGCGGTAATGATGGTCAGACACCTATTCACTGTGCATCATCCGGTGGTCATCTTCATGTAGTTCAGTACCTCGTTAGTCGAGGAGCACGTGTAGAGATCGGCGGTAATGATGGTCAGACACCTCTTCACTGTGCATCACGCAATGGTCATCTTGATGTTGTTCAGTACCTCGTTAGTCGAGGGGCACATTTTTAGAGCGGCAATAATAGGGACTTTTAGATTGAGTGGACGAGAACAGCGTGAACATCCACTGGTCATGCGTGTCAACGTAGTCAACTGCCCCTGTTGAATACAGTAAGAAATCTTTTAGATTTCAATCGACGATATGCGTCGACAGGAAGTAAGCGTGATGAAGTCAAGAACGGCGCGGCGAAAAAGGAGATTCCGCTAGCAAGGACCCGGCGTACCATACCGTCATGACAACAGCCTGCTGGGCGGTGTGAAGGCGAAGCTCATGCACACTGCCACTGTCACTAGCTATGAAAGCTTTCTACGGATGCTACAACATACCAATCAAACTTTCACAGTTCAAGACAAACAAATTTTAATGAGAATAGAGATAAGGGCAGAGGCGGACCCAGGATTTTCCAATAGGGGGGTCCTAACATTTGAAAAAAAACTGACCTCAGTTTCGTGAAAACTGTTGTTGCTCAAAGACAAAATTTTCCACATTCATCATGAGGCTTAAGATGACGTCTCGTTTGTGAAAAAAAGTGCACGGCGTTCTAGATTTAGGACGACGGGAAAATGTAGGTGGACGCGTACTTGATTCTGATAGTCGACGACTGAGACGACGTACCTGACGCATGCGCCTTGCCTTGCAATGACGTCATCACGTAGCAGTTCACTATATGTCGACGTGCAAATCTAAAAGTCCCTAATGATGGTGAGTCACCTCTTCACTGTGCTTCACGCCATGGTCATCTTGATGTAGTTCAGTACCTCGCTGGTCAAGGAGCACAAGAGCGCTCAAATGTGAAATTAATGATTGACTTCTTTGTTTCATTTATTTATGAACCTACTCGTATTGATCGCAACTAACTTTTTTAAGTTCAACTTGAGGGTAATTGCAATAGCCTTATGTATATCCCGTAGGAATCATGTTCTGATTACGTAATACGCAAATTTGTATATTCTTATGTACATGTATCTCATAAAATGCAAGCAGTATGTGAATTCGGAATAGACATTTGATTCTATCACTTCATCATACCTTCCTAACTTATACATACCATTCGTGTTGAGACTACGTACATGAAAATGTGAGGCAAATGTCATTATTGTTTAAAAACGAATGATTCTTTTCATAAATTTAGTAATGTTCACAAAATATATTTTTTAATGTAAATTTCTTGTGACTAACATAGATTATTTTGATTGAGAGAGGTGATAATATGTTATCAAAATATATACTTTAGTTTAAAAGGAGTGTTCTGCGCCCGTTTCAAGTTTGTTTGCTGCTATTTTGATTATCTATAATGTTTATACATGTCTGGTGAATATTGCAGTAGATTTACGACTGCTAATAGTGGCCTGCCTAACAACGTTTATATGTAGGCATATTTGGATATCATAATTTATTTTACCGTGAAAACCACTGACCAATACAGTGCCTTATTCACTGAGTAAATTGTAAATGTCTTATATTGTAACAGAATTGTATATAGACCATGTAGACTATTCTAAAATGGTGTAAAAAGAAGATGTGCTAGTTAGTCACATTATTATTGTATTTTGAAAGATTATTTCTTTTTTTCTCTTTACGTTTTCGCCTCAGTTATTTACATTGTATACAGTTTATATTAGCCTATATATTTACGGACTAATTTTATGACCAACAGGTAATGAGTATATTCCGTAACCATAATTCATAATTTCATGTTGTCATTTTTCTATACATATCTAATTAGAGTTGCTATATATTTCCATGCAGCACTATCCAACAAATGAATGTACATAAGTACAGCGTGAGTCACAACAAAGAAACGCAGATTCAATTCTATAAAATAACACGACCGCAACTATTTTCGAAATTTCAACTCAAAGGGGATTTCAATACCCTATTGTATGTCCCATGGAAATCATAATCAGCTTAATACGTCATTGCCATGTTCACACATTTCAATAGGTGACGTACAAGGCCTTAGGTTAATATTTCGTAGGTAGTTCCTATTGTATTAAATATTGATGCAATCACAACATGATTACTGATTTATCCGGTTATGCACAAGTTGCAGTCTGTCATCTTTTCTTTACTTTGGCACCTTGATCAATACAATCACATAGACAGTTGAACATAAGCAATAATGGTTGGGTTCATTTTGTGTAATACTAGTCTTTTTCATATCGCTTTAGTATTGCGTGTAGATTTCCTAATGACACAGAAGGGCCTACCGTTATTCCTTGAAACGCAGCGCGCGTAACAGCTGCACTGCTAAAGCCAGGGTAATTATGCTGCATTATTGTAGAGCGCTTAGAGACTTCTGACAAAGTAAGTGTTAGGCGCTATATAAGCACTGTAATTATTATTATTATTATTACCTAGCAACGTTGAAAACAAAGAAACATTTCCTTGAACACATTTGTAAATTATTGTTAATTTTCTTTCTTTCTCCAGAATTGTAAATATACTATTCTAGAATAGCGGAAAAGGAAAATAATTCAGTTTTTATCAAATATATAACATTTATTTTGCCTGTAAAACATGGTATTATTTTGTCTGTGTCTTTCATTCAATCGTTTAAATTGTAGATAGTCATATAAGTGCTTGTTATCCTTGTACATTTCTAATTACCCATTTACCCATTTATTTACAAACAAGTGGTGAGTTTATACCTTATGATTTTAATTGTCTCATTTTCTTTTTGTGCATATCCAACATGTCCGATGAGCAATGCTATACCTACTTTAATATCAAAGTTGTATACATTGTGGAAACAAATCATCATCAATTAGTTTTTGTTCACATATCTTTGTATTTTTTTAAGAATTGTACATATATTGTTCTAAACGGTATAAGGGCGAGAGCATTTACTCAGAATTGTTATTTGAGTTTTTTTTTAAGCGTGTTTTAAGCATATTTCTATGTATCTCTTCAAGTGTAGAAATTAAATGTAATTTAAACAAATATTTGTATCTTTCTACTTATCAGTCTATTACTAACAAATGGTGGGTTAGTTCTCTACACATACTAAGGGATTTCAAGGTGTAAATTCTTATTCATATCCAATTCAAAATGTTATACATCGTAATGTAATTCCTAAAAGCGTACATAATTAAACAGATCATTTCATAAAAGCCAAGATATGCCGTGAAAACAAATTATAATTTTTTTAAAGAAAATCATTGTATAATAATTACCTTGTGAACTATTATAAATGGTGTGAGTTTAGTAAGAATAATCACGCATGATTTGTGTCTAATGTGTCGTCAATAAAAGAGTGCTAAATTTTCTGGCGAAGCGCTGGTATATCCCAGATCCTGAGAGGTGATTTTATTTGTGTTAACTTTGTATTGACCGTTACAAAGTTGCCCTAAAACTGTATACGATTGTCACCTGTAAGCTTTATGGTGTTTAATGATTTGTAATTTTCTTTAAATGTCTAACTTAAGGCAAGGACTAAAGAGCATGATTAGATGTATCATTATCAACTTTAAAGATTGAGCTGCCTTTCTTCCGAAAATAAAAGTTAATGAATGGAACTGAAATCCATCGACCCATCTCTTCTTTTCCTTGTTATAATCACCCATGGTCTTGTGATGTTGATGTTCGAGGGAGACTAGAGCCTTGTAAACAAATTTTAGAAAGCATACATTGAGAGAAACTGAGTGTTAACATCCAGTTACGAGAGCAGTGAGACAGTTTCCGTAACAGTTATCCTAAAGCGTACATAAATATTCAATTAATTTCATGGAAGTTAAGGTTTGATTATGGTGTGGAAACAAATGATCATTTTTATGAAAAGCATTTTAAAAGTATTCCGTTGTGATTGGATCATTAGGGACTGTTAAATAAACAATACTCATTTCCGGGATGACAGGGGCACACACCCTTAGTTTTCCCCCAAATCGATTACTCACCATAGAGCAATGAAAATGTGTACCTTTTGTTATTGGAAGGGGTGCCCATCCGATAGAGAAAAAACATATTCCGATATTTCATGTTGTGCCTACATGTGCCCATTGGAATATACCTTCCCCTTTATCAAAATATACGGTTCTTGCTGAACATTCACCTGACTGAATGCCTTGCTCTTCTGAAAAAAATTAAATTTCTGAAAAAATGCAGAAATCTCTTGTCATAACAATTAATGTCCTCATTATTTAAAGAACCGTATGAAAACTACCACTCACTGGGTTTTCAAGTTTACATTTTGTTCAGGTCATGCTTACATGTAATCTTAACATTTTTTTTCTTTCTCCAAACGGATTTGTACATGCCATTTTCAAAACAATGGTGCTCAGTGAAGCGGGTTGTGGATTGCTGTGATAAATGTATCATTTGAAAGCACCCCGGCCCCTGGATACGTCACTGATGTCTGTCTAGTGTTCATGCATAACGATGAAAATATTTTTCTTTACATGCTTTGCAATTCGTCCACAAGCCAGACAATTAACTTCATTTAAAATCCCATATTTTAGGCAATTTACAAAGAGAAAGCAAATTTGATCTCACGGTGGGGGTCACGCGGTTTATAATTTTCATGTCAATGTGACATTTGTGTCGTCATTAAAGTAATTTTAGGCGCAAGAGCGCGTCCTTATTGTATTGTCCATGAATAGAATTCAACCTTCATAGTAAAGAACTTTCAAAGAAAGCAGACAAATCAGGGAAGCAGACATGTGAAAATTGGAATAAAATCGGACAAAATCTAACAGAAATTTGACTTTTGGAAAGTTGTAATCAGTATACGTATCTGAACTGTAAATTTTCTGAATCAGGAAAGTCTCTGTAATGCAATGCCAGACAATTTTCTCATTTATTCCAAAACACAACATTGATAAAATATAGATTCATCTCTCAAAGAGGAATGACTCGGGATGTTTTTTCCTTCTTTTAGAAGACCTAATACATTATCTATAAGAGGCCTATATTTTGAATAGTGACCAAAAGGGAGACGACAATAAAAACAAAACATAAATTAATGATAATTGTGTACACGACTAACGGGAGTATTGTTAATCCACTGACAACATTGCCAATTTGAGAATCGCATAGCTACACTGATCTCATATTTCAAACATTCATAACTCTCCTATTATTAAGCTGATTGATTCTAACTGTCGCCATTCTGTTTTTCTTATTTTGTTTCGCTTTCATACAAATGGACTAGTTACGAAGATAGGAATGCCCTAATTAACCGTATGCATATGACCATCCGAGAGGGAAAATTATATTCCGATAGAATGCCTTGATCTTCTGAAAAAGTTCCATTTTTGAAAAATGCAGAAATCTTTTTTCATTACAATGAATTCCATCATTAAGAAACGTATGAGAACTATCACTCATTGGGTTTTATAGTTTTCTTTTTATTAAGGTATTACTTGCATGTGATTTTAACATTTGCAGGGCTTTTTTCCCCAAAATCTGGCTCAAATGAATTTGTTCATGCCATGTTCAATACAATGGTGCTCAGCAAAGCGTGCTATGGAATGCTGTGATAAATATATCACATGAAAGCACCCTGGCCCCTGGATACGTCACTGATGTCTTTCTAGTGTTCATGCATAACGATGAAAATAGTTTTCTTTACATGCTTTTCAATTCGTCCACAAAAGCTCTCCTAGGTTAAATTTCAGACTACAAGCCAGACAATTGACATTATTTAATTCGATTTCTTTTTGTTTTCCATCAATAGCAAGTTGTGCCTGTATCGTTTACATCGGGTACTACTTCAGCGGAGCGGTAAAATCCGATCTTTTATGCAATTTACAAAGAGAAAGCAAATTTGATCTCACGGTGGGGGTCACACGATTTATAATTATCATGTCCATCTGACATACTTTGTGTCGTCTTATAAGTAATTTTAAGCGCAAGGGGGTGTCCTTATTGTATTGTCTATGAATAGAAATCCAACCTTCATAGTAAAGAACTTTCAGAGAAAGCATAACAATCAGGGAAGCAGACAAGTAAAGATTGGAATAAAATCGGACAAAAACTAACAAAAGATTTGACTTTTCGAAATATGTAATCAGTATACGTATCTAAACTTAACATTTTCTGAATCGGTAATGTCTCTGTAATGTAGTGCCAGACAATTTTCACATTTATTCCAAAACACAAAATTACTGATTTAGATTCGTCTCTCAAAATGTATTACTCGGGATGGTTTTTTTCATTTTAGAATTTAGAGGACCTATCATAATATACGATCTATAAGAGGCCTATATCTTGTGTAGTGACCCAAGGGAGACGACAATAAGAACAAAACATAAATTAATGATATTTTTGTTCACGACAAACGGGAGTATTGTTAATCCACTGACAACATTGCCAATTTGAGAATCGCATAGCTACACTGATCTCATATTTCAAACATTCATAACTTTCCTATTATTATGCTGATTGATTTCTAACATTCGCCATTATGTTTGTTTTTTTACCAGAGGTAACAATTTCAGAAGGTAAAAACGCCAGAGGTTTAAATGCTAGACGTAAACATGTCTCATTATTTCGTATCGATTGAATAAACTTTGAATTTTTAACTATTCTGTTTGAAAGTATATTCGGAGCAAGTTTGGATACTGTACGACAAGCTGTTTTCCAAAAGGGAGTATCAAATGCCAACCAAGCGAATTTTTTGAAAAAAGCATCAGACGGAGTCCCCTATGTTAATTTTGTCATTAAAGTAACATGCCGCCCTCTTGTGGTGTTAGATTAAGAATGTCATAGTTTGTATCATTTCTCCCTGTCCATTCATTCCAGAAAAAACAGCATGTGGGGCATGACTGACCCAGTATACCTGGGATAATTGAAAGAAAGAAAATATTAGTCTCCTTATAACACCCGAGTTTTGTTTGACTTCATTCGCAACTAGATTATATATCGCTCAAGACGGCTATTTTTAAGGTTCTGAATTGCCAATATTCTATAGATTCTGGGGGATCTGTGTTATGCTCGCGCGTTTGCGCATACTTTCCTTCTCCCCTTCCCCCGTTTGGAAAATCCTGGATCCGCCTCTGCTATTTACCATTTCATGTTTTGTGCTTGGCAAACAAACCCCTTTTATAACCACTTATTTCAATATTCCTTTTAAACAGCCCTGCTCGCTTGGATGTTTTCCATTATTCCTTTATTTGCTCCTGGAAGCTGACACAATAGACATGTTTGGTGTTCGGTTTCAAGATTGAGGGTCTAAGTTCATGCATGGGAGCGGTGCTAGAACGCTAAGTGTTGATCCTGACTCAAAAAGTTGTGTAACTGTATAACTCTGACAGGGCATATGTTTTGACAGCGTAAAGTAGTTATTTGTTCATTTATTATTATTTTGTTATTAATACTATGAGGACGCCATAAGATTGTTTTACTGAGCGCTTTAATGAAAGAGCAAAGCTATTTATTTAATCACACAACATATTTTAGCCTAGATGTAGAATAGCTTGTAGCTTAAGTATGTACAGGCACGTAGCCAGAGTTTTATTATTATTATTTTTTTTTTTTGGGGGGGGGGGCACATACATGTAATCGATCGAGGTAAAAAAGGGGTCTAAAAAAGTTCAACCGATCCTGGAATTTTTTGGGGGGCACGTGCCCCCCCCCCCCCGTGGCTACGTGCCTGAGTATGTATTCAATAGTTATTCATATTCATTCATTACATTCTCATTCATAGCTTTGATATTTTGTGTGTTAGTGGTACCAGACACAATTAGCATTTAATGCTATTTTCTGGTCCCATTTATCCTTTCAATGTTAAATATTCACAGTTGATTTATGTACTTTTTGTGTGGATAATAAAACTTCAAACTTAAACTTAAACTCACTCAAACATGCAATTCACCGTTTACCACAATGATCTGTTAGGCAATGTTTTACGCAATTATAAATGTTTATACTTTCATAAACTTGTTATACTTCCCTCATCCACATCGCACTTTGTAAGGGATGTTGTTTTTTGTTATTCCTCCAAACAAGATTCTTAAGATTAATGGATCAATCAAGACACATTGTGTATCGCGTTATATCCAGGGAAAATTCGGTACATAATGTGCCTTGCCAGACAATCTAACAATTCGCAACTTCCCGGCCTCGAGCGTACCCTTTATGAAAACAAAAAAACAGTCCCTCTCATTATCTTTCTTTAAAAAACAATTGGTTTAGTGGTCTGTAGCCTTCATCGACAAATTAAGAAGCACTATTTTTTCTCTTTTTTTATCCCAAATGTTATGCAACGACTCAGCCAACTGCTGAATAAGCAGGGGGGGGGGGGGGGGTAAGACGACATTGTTTTTGTTTTTGGTCTAAAAAAATTCGCAACGTCTCAGCCAGCCGATGAATAAGCGAGTGGGGAGTAAGGGGGGGGGGGGGGTAAGAGTAAGGACAAAGTTAACTTTTAATACTTTGGTTTTTACTGGACCTAAATTTTGGAACTCTCTAGGCTCTAGCGTTAAGCAATCTGTTAGTCTCTCTTCATTTAAGTGTAAACTTAAGGTTTATCTTCTCGATAAATACTGTGACTCATAGAGTAGTTCATTTTTGTAGTTATTATGGTGCCAAGATATATTATGTATTACTATAAAAGTAAATTTTCTTCTTGATATTAATATGTGTCTAACTGAATATTTTCAGATTGTCAACCTCTTATTCCCTCCCCCTGTTGTCTTGTGCCCGTTGTGTGCTGTGCCTATTGTCGATGTGCTGTATTCTTCTATTATTTCTCATATTTTCTCTTTTCTCCCGTCTTGTCTAGTCTAGTCTCTCTTTTTGTTGTTGTTGTTGTGTGTGTGTACACTTCTTGTTTTGTTATACCCCCTTTTCCCTATTGTATTCTTAGGTAGTCACAAATATCTATTCATCATGTTTTATCCGGCTCAGAGGGGACCCTAATAATTACAAGCTCTGCTTTTACCAGGGTCTCCTCGTCTTTCTTTTAGTTAGCTATGTTTTTTATCATTATCATAATTTGTTATTTTGCTTTGTAAATGTGTTATGATCCAATGTTATGCTCTGTATGTCATTTGAAAGAAAGACGAATAAAATCTTATCTTATCTTATCTTAAGAGCACATTTTGTTTTGTGTGTCCAAGTAGTTGAACAATTCAGTCGATCGATATTTCGTTTCGTTTTTTAATTAAAATATATAACTAAGGTGGGGGGTCCTCCAAAACACACACATACAACAAAATAAAAGGGGTTGTTCAACCCCCCCCCCCCCCCCCTGCGTACGCGCCTGTTCTCACTATATCTTCATGCTCTTAAATCACTAATTTACATTTAGGTCATTAAAAACAGATTTGGGTACCACATATTTGACCCTCAAAGCCTCAAACCGGAAATGTATCATGACTTTTTGGTACCGGAATATAGCGATTAACTGTGCTCCCATTAGTTCAGAAAAAAATGTTCAAGCAATCCTCTGACGGTCGTGAGGCACTGATTCTTCGTATTGTTCATAGTAGGTTTTCTTTACCAAGCAAACATTTTTAGCCAAAATATTCGATCTGAAATGCAAAAAAAGCAATGGTTGGCCCCTATGATATTACGATGTCGCATTTGGGGACATTTGACCAAAATTCAAATTTTATACTATAATCCATATTTTTTTAAAGGGAACTCCGTTTCCCTCTTGGAGCAATCTATGTACATGTACCTAACTACCATGAAAGCAATACAGACACTATTTGCTATGATTACGATTGTCTGGCGTGTAGTCAGGAATTTAACACTGGTGAGCTTTTGTGGTATGAGTTGAAAAGCAGCAGGTAAAATAAACCTCTCCATCGTTATGCTCGAAAAATGAATAGACATTAGTGGCGGATCCAGGTACCAGGGGGCACCCGCTCCTACCCCCTCCCCACACGAAAAAAAAATCAGAACGAAAAGAACGGGACAGAAAATAATACATATATGATTTGATGACCTTTTGGGGTGTGTGTTTTGTGTGAAAGTGCGCGTGCGTCAGGTAGTCTAAAGGCACAAACTCCAATTTGGCACGTTAAACCCATTCCTGATGCATTGAGCAGAGCCATAATTTGTCAGAGTCTGGCAACCAACTAGTGTACAGAGCCTACAAACAGCATTCTGTCAGCCTAGTCTTACAGTACAGACACAGTTACGCTCAACAAAGATGGATTGTGACTGCAAACTTTGCGTGAACGTAGACGTTTGGCTGTGTGCGTGTGCTTGAGTAGGTGTTCGCGCGAGAAGTCTCGGCGCCTGATTACGATCACGTTCGCAAAAGGATTTCTGCCACTGAACATTATTTTGTTGTTTCTATTCTTGAAGCATATTTTAGAGTGCAAATACGGGTTCGTTGCTTGGGGGAGATACACGTGAAATTGAAAGCAAGTCAAACAAAATCCAAAATTTACTCAAACTTTTGACTGGTGCAGAGATAAGCCACGGTGTTAGCGTGCTCGAGTATATGAGGTGTAGCTCACTTTAAGACTCAATGTTGACAGGCATGCAGCAGCAATTTTGATGCGAATATCTACAACTATGTATCCTAAAGCGTGTGTACATTTTATTCCCTACTCTATGTATTAAAAGTTTTTCAGAAACCACCGACCGTTGAAAGTAAACAATACATAAAAGGCCGACGCCGGCTGCAGCGGGTGCGCGCAGGATCGCCTCGGTCATTTAAGGTCATCCCGCTTATCCAAGAGCTCACGAGACCGACATTAACAACAGCAATTATTAACTGACAGTCCACTAGAGCGACAGCCCCAGGGACCGACAATGACACAAGCTCCAAGAGACCAATATTGACAAGACCGCGAATCTCCAACTAGATCCGATCTTGACCGACAAAAATAAAATGCATGAGAAAATATAGAACTGGAGAAAGTTTCAAAAGGTCCAGGAGGCCCATGACACAAGACACCAACTGCCCGTTAGACTGACGAAAGAAAAAAAAATACTAGGGGAAGATTTAAAAATACAGGTCTCCTGGGCTGTAGCCTACATCGAAAAATGTAGACAAATTCGCTCAAGTAAATGCCACAACAACTTTTATAAAATTGTCCTTTGTGGGAATTTTCTTGCGAGTCCAAGAAAAAAGAACGGTAATTTTTGAGGCAGATTTCAGGAGAGATTTTGTGATTACATATTAAAATAGAACTACCGGTCTAATTTTTCCATGATTGAATAATTATTAACGTGAATGATACAACTTTCTTTTTGTTATTCGAACTAATACACAAAGTTTGAAGCGATGTCAGTTTGTATTTATACTTATGTTGACGTATCATGGGAAAAAGCAAACAAAAAGTGGATAAGCTCAATAGAAATGTTGTCATAAAATATCGCTGCGACTAGCTGGTTTCGGCTCATTCTAAAGAGTCAACCATGCATATATTCTCTTTTCATGTTTATTTGCATTACGTTCCATCGAAGCCTAGGTCAGATCACGGTGACGTACTATCATGATGACGTTCTACCAAACAACGCCCGTTACTCACAAAAGAATCCGCCATTTTCTCAATGACTGTTCCATTGGTTAGTTTGATCGGGAAACTTTACTCACACAAAAATGAATTATTTAGCTCTTACCCTTGTGCAATATGCCATCAAACACTTAGTAATTTCTTCGGATAAAAAGCAAAGAGCTACATTATAAGATTTTAAGAAAAGGATCCCAACGTGTTATCGTGGAATAATTTGATGCATTGATTTGTGAACTGATTCGACAATCTTCAATTTCATTTTAAAGCAACAGAGCTTTCATGTTATGTTTGGATTGACCGGAGCACGTCGGTTTATGTGAAGGAAATCAGACATATAAAGTGGAGATTTCACACTTGTACTGACAGCGCCAGGACTTTCCGAGACGGATTCTTTAATTATGGAATTGGAATTATGCTCGCAAGTATTACTTTATCAAATTCGAATCATTTATCTGCCGTAGTTTCCAATGCATGGTCATTAGTAGGCTACGAATAGCTTAAACCTGCAGGGTAACAGAGATCGATATATTCCTCTCTGGCTGTAGAGCGGGTAAATTCATTGACGTATTTAGTCTCTTTTAAGAACGATTTACAGAATACAAATGTGACTTGATTGACAAACACGATAAATTAGGTCTAGAACGAAGAAATATTCATAAGATTTGTTTCACAACTGGGTCAATAGCAAAACATGGCTGAAAGAGCAGCAAATAATGTTAATGAGGTCGATAAAGCCCTTCACGAGGCAGCTTCTGAGGGTCATCTCGATATAGTTGAGTACGTCGTTGGTCAAGGAGCACAGATTGACACGTGTGATATTAAATATGGTGAGACATCTCTTCACTGTGCATCACGCAATGGTCACCTCGATGTAGTTCAGTACCTCCTTAGTAAAGGAGCACAGGTAGAGAAGGGTGATAATAATGGTAGGACACCGCTTCTTAATGCATCACACGGAGGTCATCTTGATGTAGTTCAGTACCTCGTTAGTCAAGGAGCACTGATAGATAGTAGTAATATATATGGTTCGACACCACTTCATGCTGCATCACACGGAGGTCATCTTGATGTAGTTCGGCACCTAGTTAGTCAAGGAGCACTGATAGATAGTAGTAATATATATGGTGAGACATCACTTCATGCTGCATCACATGAAGGTCACATTAAAATCGTTAAGTACCTCGTTAGTCAAGGAGCTCAGGTAGAGAAGGGTGATAATAGAGATTGGACACCGCTTATTAATGCATCACACGTAGGTCATCTTGATGTAGTTCAGTATCTCGTTAGTCAAGGAGCTCAGGTAAAGAAGGTTAATTATAAAGGTTGGACATCGCTAATTAATGCATCACACGAAGGTCACATTAACATCGTTAAGTACCTCGTTAGTCAAGGAGCTCAGGTAGAGAAGGGTAATAATACAGGTTGGACATCGCTTATTAGTGCATCACACGGAGGTCACATTGAAATCGTTAAGTACCTCGTTAGTCAAGGAGCTCAGGTAGAGAAGGGTAATTATAGAGGTTGGACATCGCTTATTAGTGCATCAGACGGAGGTCACATTGACATCGTTAGGTACCTCGTTGACCAAGGAGTAAAGGTAGAGAAGGGTGATAATAATGGTTCGACACCACTTCACCACGCATCACTCAAAGGTCATCTTGATGTAGTTAAGTATCTCGTTAGTCAAGGAGCTCAGGTAAAGAAGGGTAATTATAAAGGTTGGACATCGCTTATTAGTGCATCAGACGGAGGTCACATTGACATCGTTAGGTACCTCGTTAGTCAAGGAGCTCAGGTAGAGAAGGGTGATAATAATGGTTCGACACCACTTCACCACGCATCACTCAAAGGTCATCTTGATGTAGTTAAGTATCTCGTTAGTCAAGGAGCACAGGTAGAGAGGGGTGATAATAATGGTATAACACCACGTCTTAGTGCATCACAAGGAGGACATCTTGATGTAGTTCAGTATCTCGCGAGTGGACCAGCACGGAGGAAAGAAGCATCACCTAAAGGTATGATTCGTATTAATATTTCTTGTCAAAGAGCGATGCATTGATAGGGACACAGCTATCGTAATACTTTCGTTTTAACTTTTTTTTTCCTTTACTCTTTTTCAAAGGTATTTGTTAAAACATCCCCATGTAGATTAATACGATGTAAATAAGGATAAATTAGAATAACCTTTTACCCTGCCTAACCCAGATGTTAGAACCATACTCAGCAAATTTTCTATTTCCTATAACTGAACCGATTCCAATCGATTGAGTACTGTCATTTGGTCCAATGCCAGTTGGTCCGATACCCAGTTCATCGAACTTCATTTAGTCTTCACCCAGGCGCGGATCCACGGGTAGGAGGGGGGGGGGGGGGGGAGGGGGGGGGGGGAGGGGGGGGGGGGGCTTGCTTTTTTTAAATTTATAATATAGATATTTTTAGTGAGTGCTGACACTATCCCCCCCCCCCCCCCCCCCCCCCCCCCCACACACACCTACTGAGCGAAAATAACGGACTGCGCATTTTTCAAATTTCCGGGGGCAAAAACGAAAAGAAAAAAAAGCCGCTCACCCCTTCCCGCAAACTTGTCAACGAATTTATATTTAGATACAAACTTGTTGAAGATTTGGATTGTTCAATGTGCATCTATAACAAACACAAATTCTATTTGGAGGTATTAGAGACATCGGCTCAGTTTTACAAAGAGTTGATATTAATCGCAACTACACACGTAATAGATAGGAGATTGCAATCTTGCGATCGATTTGGATCAATCTCAACGCTTTGTAAGACGAGCCCTAATGGATATTGGACTAAGAGACTAATCCCGGGGGGGGGGGGCAGTCAAATGATTTGCTCATAATAGTAGGGGGATCACACTGCCTGTGCACACAGTCTGCCCCGCGAACACACACACACAACAACAGTCAGTTGGTAGAAATAGCAATTTTTGTAAATTTATTTTTTTAAAAATGAACAATATTTTTTAATTTTTATTTCACATATATTTTAAGCATACCTTTAATTACAATTTTGTGTAGTTTCATTGTTATAGGCATGTGGGAAATATGTTAAATGATTTAATTAGAATATTGTATTTTCAGCCAATATTATATATTGCCGTTTGGTCCAATGCCGAATTGTAAACATGTTCTAACAATAAATTCTGGGCCCTGTTTTATAAATCTTGCTATCAATAACAAATGCTAAATTTCTATGAAAATTTTGCTCTCAGCCAATCAAATGCGATGATTTCAGTAGCTTATAACAGTTGTTGTAACTTGTTATAGCCATAATCCGTGTACTACTTTACGAATTAAGAACGAATTTAGATTTAAATACAAACTTTTTTGAAGAAATTGGATTGTTCAATGTGCATCTGTAACAAAATGAATAGCTAGTATACCTACTGGATATTGGAATCAGAGACTAATCCCGATGGGTGGGGGGGGGGGAGCACTCGAATAATTTGTTCATATTAGCATGGGCGCGCCACATTATAAAAAGAGAGAGAAAAAGAAGAAAAAGGGTTGTTTTTGTTGGTTAAAAAGCATAACGCTTACACAAAATTAATGATTATTGGACAAAATAGTTGATGGAAAAAATTGTGTTAGACGAAATTATGTAAGACCATATGAAAATTGGACCAAATGGTTATTAACACCAAATTTTATTTCTGTGTGCATAGGATCTGCAAGTGTTTCAGAGGCGTCCTCCGCAATCATAACATCGATGAATTTGAACGCCGTTACTGATGACATTGTTAAACGAGGAGGTACAAAATGTGTAATACGCCTAAATTTAGTATAAAATACACAAGATTATATATGACGATATATCTGAAGATGGAGAAGACAGTTTAATAACAATTTGAATGTATAATTTTAGCAGTAAAGTCTAGGTTTGGTATAAATTTCATGCAAAAAAAAAATATATATTTATTTATTATTTTTTTTGCCAAAAAAATTAGAGCACAATCAATAGGATCAGTGCACAATATTAATCGTCATAGCGTACTGAGACAGATAGTTGTGACACTCGTTGTACACACTCGAGGTTCAAGTCATTGAACGCTGAAGTAGTTTCCCTTCCACACTATTGTTTTTGGGAGGGAACTATTTGGAGCTCGATGAATTGAGCTTTGATCGAGTACGTGTGCGCGTGTAACAAGTATCTCTCTATTACAAAGATATTATAAATGAAAATGTCTTTAATTTAATAGCAAATCAGTATACAAAGAATCAAACTTATTATTTCAACAAGGAAGCCGTGTCAATAGTTGAAATACCATCATACTTGGGGAGGGGGGGGGGGGGCTGCATAGCATAAACAATGCAGAGTACATACATGTACATGGTTGTGACATGATGAAATATTAATCAAGATGAATCTTCTTTTTCAGGCAATTTTAAACAGAAATAAATGAGAGATTAATTCCACATAACCTACAAAGAAATCATGAAGATTTACTACTTTTTTGTTATTAAATACTACTTCTTACATGACCACTATATCGTTAGGTTGTTTTCATTGTGGATTTATTCACTGGATTATGAGCAATTGAAAAAAGCTCTACATGTAACGTATATATATATATACAGTTACATTATCAGCTCGTAATTTGGGTGTAATATTTGATCAGGAAATGTTGTTCTTTCGTAGTCATATAACACATTTTCAGCAGAGTGTAAGAGGCTGTTCACACCAGCAAAGAAAGCGCGGTCTAGCGCGCGCTACACCGCGCTATCTCTGCGGTGTGGAAGGTACAACGTCGTTTCGGTCCGCCCAACAGCGAGCCACGGTGAGCCAAAACGGCGTGCCACTGGAGCACCTATTGGGGGTGGTCCACGAGAGATAGCGCGGTCTAGCACGCGCTAGACCGCGCTTTCTCTTCCGGTGTGAACCCGAGCTACGATAACACGCCGGAAGTCATCGTTTTACACGCGGGGAATTGTATACTCTTTCTATTTTGGTGCGATCTGAATCTGAATCGGTACAACTCAACACTCCTAATTAGTAATAGCGCGCGAAATCTTTGACCGCTCTGACCTCATGACGTCACGCGTCATGACAACAGGACCTCTCAAAAAAGGGGGTGCTACGATAGACCGCGCTATCTCACTGCGGTGTGAATCCGGCGAATGCCCGATAGCGCGATCCACGGTCCGCCCACGCCCCCCCCCCCCTTGCGGTGTGAACACGCCCTTAGTTACCAATTATGTAATCTAATTTCAAAAGAAAGTGTTTATCTAAACCTGCGGCTGAGATCTTGATTCATGCTTTAATTTCTTTTCGTTTATATTTTGCAAATTCATTGTTCCGTAACCTTCCAAAAAGAGATGTCACAAAACTTCAACGACTTCAAAATTCTGCAGCCCGGCTATTAACGTTCACTAAGAAATCTGATTCCATATCACCAATTCTCCGTTCTCTCCATTGGTTGCCAGTAGGAAATAGGATTATTTTAAAAATTATGTTACTAGTTCATTATTCAGTTTACTCTCTTTCTTCCCCTACATACCTGAGCAACTCTGTTTCAAAATACAACCCCACACGAAGTCTTCGCTCCTCATCAGACACGCTATTACTTAATACTCCCAGAACAAAACATGCTTGGGGCGAACGGGCTCTCTCAGCCATTGGTCCTAAACTTTGGAATAAGCTCCCTCTACAATTACATCAACTGTCGTCAACAGAAACATTCAAATTACAACTGCAAACTTATTTGTTTCTTTCGTTGTAATTATTGCAATATTCTAATTTACTATATGTCTAGGGGAATTTCGAATTTTGTTTTTCGGTTTATTGTTCTTTTCTTTCTTATGTCTGTTACATGTACTTTTCTTTAAGCGCCATGAGCACCGAAAGGTGGCCCTGTGCGCTATACAAGTAGCCACTATTATTATTATTATCAATATCTGGGGCAGTATTCTAAAAACTATGTTAACTTCTATCTGTCCCACAGTTTACATACCCTTAACATACCTCTTAATCAGTATTATGAAAACTATGTCCAGGGTATGTTATTCTTTTTTAGGTTATGCCCCTGACATGCCCATTTTTTATTCATTTTCCAATGAGACTCAGATCTCTCAGCCAATCGTGTTTCATAATTGACTTTTTAAAATTTAAGAACCACATTTCATCCAGCAGAGATGTAGTCATAACAAAAATTATCTGGAAATATATCAGGCATATCTTTGAACTCGACAATAATTTACAGTCCTCTGCCTAAAAACAAAGGGACCTCATAACTCGAGTTTCATAGCCATATCTCTGAACATAGCACACTCTGGGTAAAACGAGCTTTGACTGCAAATATGGGGACAGGATCATGATAATCGCATGTTTCTTGTTAATTTAAGTTTGGAGTGAAAGATGAATATTAGAACTTGTAACATACAAAAATGTCATAATTGGCTTAGAGTTGTTCCCTATGTCACAAAATATGATTGCACTAGGAGACTAAGAAGTTTATTTCAGCTTATGACCATATTTAGATCTTCTAAGGAAAATTCTTCATTCCTCGTGGTAAGATATCCTCTTCTTTGATCAATGTTTTTCTCACTATCCTATATAGAGATCAAGTGAATATGTACAAGAAGGAGGCTCGAAAGCACGAGAATTCCCTCATATGTGAGCATATTGTCTCCATCAAAGGGTTTGTGGAGTGTGAAGATGATGCCTGTTACTGTGGGATTATTGGTATCGTCATGAAATACATGGAGAATGGATCTCTTTGGGACTTCCGCACTACTAAATGGCAACAGCACCCCGACCTCTTGC
The DNA here is from genome assembly GCF_000002235.5 of Strongylocentrotus purpuratus. Taxonomy (NCBI): domain Eukaryota; kingdom Metazoa; phylum Echinodermata; class Echinoidea; order Camarodonta; family Strongylocentrotidae; genus Strongylocentrotus; species Strongylocentrotus purpuratus. The sequence goes on along the minus strand of NW_022145603.1, from coordinate 31,888,608 downwards.
CTCTGACCAACAGGATGGTCTATGAAATGTCGTCTGGAATGCAATTTCTCCACTCACAAGATATCATTCACCGGGATCTCAAGCTGGAGAACGTTCTAGTAGATGGTGATCTTCATGTCAAGGTAACATTCTTCACCTGTCATCTATGCAGCGTTTCATGAAACCATCATAAGTACTTAAGATATCACATTAACACTTGTATTGTAATTTACACACATTTCTGTGGGATGTCGGTTAACTTGTACTTATGACTGTTTCATGAAACAATGCCCTGCTATTTATTTCAATTCTGAAGGAAAAACTTTGGAGCACCACATAAGTTTTAGTATTTCATTATTTTCGTCTTAGAAGATTGAAATAGAAGAAATCTGACAAACAGCTTTTTGAGGATTACGGTACTAAAAAATATTTCTTGGCTGTTATGAACTACATTCTATATAGATTAGCATGATATAATGTCTTTAGTTCCATGCCTAATATTAATGAATCTTGTCTAGCTGCAAATGAAATTATCTTCATTGACTGTGATTCAGGTGCAGATTAGCGATACATATTCTCAGATTGCTCACACGATCCCTACGAAATGAATTATCCAAACGTTTCACTTGATTATGACTTTGTACTGACAACGTTTCCAGGAGGAACTGAGGGATCCTAACATGTTTGATGGTGTCCTTGCCTGGCCCTTGTACCTACATGTAGATTTGTCACTAAATCTATAAAAAAAAAAAATCAATTAATCTTCTTTTTTTTAGATATTGATTTGTGAATTGAAAAGTGCTTTATTATATTTGAAAGATAGGCTAGTTTAATATCACACATCATAATGGAGCTTGCAGCTGAACTTATTATTGATAGATGGGGAAGCATCTAAGATTCCCAAGAATTCTCCTTTATGAAATCGAACAAAGTTCATGAGATCTTTCCTGTCAAACAAGATATTTATTACTGTGGCTGCAGCGAGGTCGATACTAAATCAAAAGTCTGAACAAAGGCTTCTACGGGAATTCTTTGCTTTAATTGGAGTAATCATGTCGTTCCAATTCATTCCGTGAAAACTGTGGATAAATTACAGATAAAGAATAATAAATATAAGTACATCATAGCATCATCAATATAGTAATAAACACAGTCTCTTTGAGAAAGTCATAAAATAATGTACACTGTGTCATGATCTTCATAACTTATTAAAACAACCCCAGTCACTATTCTAGTCCATATGCATTAAATGGTCTTACATAAATACAAATCACTACAAGTGTGTCAACTAGACTTCACTATATCTTGAATAAACGAACTAAACAATTATAAATTCTGAATCTCTTAGTGCTTCAGCACTCTCATAACATATCATCAAATTATTTAACAATATCTTCACTATCATCATTGTTCTTCATATCAAATCAAATGTACATATTAAACCAGCATGGGCTTACATGTCTTACACTACATACTAACATCAACATCTCTCAGTATGAAGTACAAAATACACACACTAATTTACACTTTATGTTTCAACAATTCATAGAAATAGATTCAATATACAACAAAACTAACCTCTTTGCCTGACATAATGACAAAACTATGACTGAAATCCCCATGATGCGCTGACAAAAAGGGGATCCTTGGACCTCAACACAACCATGTTCTGGTAGCCTTCTGAGTGTTTGATATCAAGTGGTTATCAATAGGTGGCGCTATATTAGGCACCTTGCCTGAGGAAGTGCTATTACAAATATATGTGTGTTCATGTCATGCATCAATAATACAAGAAACAAATGACTTGGGTGATAACGTATTTAAGTGCAACTGTCACAACATGGCTCCTTTAAATTAAGAATTAATTTACTCTAAGAACGTCATTACAAATAAACAAAATGGTCGACAGCCTCGGCTAAATCTAAAGCATCAGAATACAATTGTAAAGCTTAAACTTGCATCGCATAATTTCTGTCGCTTAAATTCAATATCACACAAGTACGAACAAAGTACTCATGATATATAATACACTGTCCAAAATTGGAATTAAGTACATATAATCAAAAAGAAGCATTTAAATGCCGAATCTTAGATTATACTTCATATTCTTCAAACAGTCATCCGTAATCTCGATCAGACACCAAAAAAAAAAAAAAAAACATAAATATACATTAATTAGATATCAGTATTCTTGACTTGAGTCTATACTTTGCACATTCACTGGATTAAATTCTCAGTGAATTAGAGTTCAAATTAAAGGCAAATGTCTGCAGTTTGATCATTTAAGTTTTAGTTCGTAAAAAAGAGTATCGGTCTTCAGTCCTGTGGCTCCTTGGCCGGGAATTCTTCCTGGTCTACGTTCGGTACAAGAAGAACTAGCATGAATAGGGCGATCAAGGTAACTCGAGGTACTCTGTCTCTCCCTCACTCCACCCATGTGGCTCAAAGTAGGTACATTGCATTTGAAGGCAATGAAGTCACACTCCTCTCTCAGAAGAAAGTCCTTCACTCTTAAGATGCCACTATTGTCTATGAAGGGGTCAAGATGATGCAGACGACTTTCATTGTGGCGTTTGTCACCCTCTACTGCTTGCATTACATCATTAAAGGTCTTCCTTTGAGTCAACTTTATGCTCTCCCTTTCAGCTTGCATGTGTAGTTCAGCAGATAGAGGTTCCATCACAACATTCTTGACACCACCTTTCTCTTCTCTCTTGTCCCATCTTGCATAGCAACGTCTCGGTAAGTAAGATCTGAGGCGTAGACAGTTTGCCACAGCTTTCTTCGCTCGACACCAACTAGAGAGATTATCAAATCGTTCCAACTTGAGCTTGTCTACTTTCTGCACAGAGGCATGGGTCTGACTTGTCACTTCAGGATCTTTAGAAAGATCTACAACTTCCTCCTTTCCCTTATCTGGAGTTTCCTTTTGGCCACACCATTGGACTCCAATCTCTTTCTCGAAGGGGAGATGATCATGCGAAAGATTTAATTCTTTAACTTCCTTGGCTCTATCTTCTGTTGCTACTGCTTTCAACCCATCATCAACATAAATGTCTTGCCTGAACTTCATGTCATTCTGCGAAAAGGGTTTCTGTTTCCTATCTGGAGTGAAGTCGGCCTCTAGAAGTTGATCAACATGAAGAGGTGCTTTCTCTTCCTTCATGGTCGCTGAATGAGTGGAGTTCACTTCTGATCGATGTCCATTTAGTTGTAGCTCTTCAGGCACAAATCGTACTGTTGTGTGATGGCTTACACCCAAAGAATCGTTGTGATTATCTGCATACCCTCCCTTTACTGTGCCAACAATGCTCCATCCTAGATCCGTCTGGATCGCATATGGACCTCTTTCATCAGGAGAGTGGATGACAGCACGTGGAGCAAGAGCCTTGGCACAGTCGTAGCCGATCAGGAGCCCAATCTCAACATCTTGAAGAGGAGCTATCATGTCAGCAATCCTGGACAGATGTTTGAAGGATCTTGTCATGTCAGGAGTAGGTATGTTATGTCGATCTGCTGGCATGATGTCTCTCGTGAAGGTAGGAGGGAGGCTGATGATCTTGATGGAGTCGTTGAATGCTTTCACCTGAAGACCAGTCACCTTTTCACTTGCAATTCTCTTATTCGCTTTGGTCATGGTAGAGAGTAGCAGGTTTACCTCTGTTCCTTTAATTCCCATCGCCTCCTTAGTTTTCGTGAGAATAAAGGATGTGTCAGATTGAGTGTCCAGCAAGGCATACACCAATTTATCCTTGTCGCAGGACTCATGAGACAGCAACACTGAAACGATCATCGTTGACTTTGTAGAGTGACTGGAATCAGAATTCGATGCATAGGATTTTGACTCCAAGGTTTCAATGTTATCCCTTTCTCTGTTTGTAACATGTCGTCTTTCTTTCCACTCATCATCATGTAGAACAGTAGGATGATTCCTTCTGCATGAAGAGCATGTATCTCTCTTCGTGCATCTCCTCGATATATGTCCCTTCTGAAGGCAGCCGAAACAGAGTCCATTTTCCATAACAATCTTTCTCTTCTTCTGCATCGTCTCTGAGTTGAAGGAAGAACATGCAGTGAGGTGATGTCGACCCTTGCAGAAGATGCATGAAAAAGTCTCTCTCTCAGCAGAGCCATCTCTCTGATTCTGATGATGAGTTTCTGTCTGCATAAAGCTGGAAGTAGCTGATTTCTTCCTTTCATTCGAGGTCTGTAGAGATTGTAGAGAGGATACAGGGTCACAAGCTACTGAGCTTCTTCTTCAATGAAGTCGGTGAAAACAGAAAAGGGTGGGAATGTCCCCCACTCTCGCCTCCACTGCACGACCTTCCTGCTCCATTTCATGACCAACCAATCTGGAAGTTTCATCAGTAGCTTCCGGTTTTCTCTTTCATCATCAAGATGGCTTAAATGATGAACATACTTCGAAGCTGTGTCACACTGCTTCAAAAAGTCTCCAAGTCTCCTTAGACCAAATGCATCTCTGGAACCCACATTGGATACCACAAATGGATCTCCATATCTCTGCTCCAATACCTTCTTTGCCTCGTTGTATCCTGAAGCATCTCCGATCATGGAATAGCCTTGAACCAGGGATCTCGGCTCACCAGTAAGGTACTTTAAAAGAAAGTAGAACCTTTCTTCGATTGGAATTCCTCGATGCTCGATTAAGGCGTCGTAGCTTCTCTTCCATGATGTATACTCAAGCGGATTGCCTGAGAAATGTCCGGGCTCCGGAAGAGGTAGTCTATTCAAGCAGAGCAGCTCCTTTAAACTGTTGGCAAGAACATCTTCGTTGCTGGGCTTGTCTGCTGGTTGAAGACTTACTTCATCATCTCTCTGGGCTGCAGGCTCCATGGGAGAGACGGGTGCTTGTTCGTTGACCCAGTCTCGAACTCTTGGTTTTGCTGAGCGAGAACCAGACTTTGAAGCGTGAGTTCCGCCTTTTAACTGTATAATGACTCGCATGGTCTCTCTCATCAAGGATGAGTGGTCCTCTTCCATCTCATCAAGCTTATCTTCGCCATCATCATCGAGATTTGCTGAAGGATCTAATTCAGCGAGCACTTCTTGAGTAGCTATGGCTTTGTCCATAGCTTCCTGTACTTTGCTGCAGGATTCTTTAATCACCTCAGCTTGGATGTCGTCTTCTACAATAAGCTCACGATGCTTATTTGCTATTCTACTCCAGAGTCGAATGGCGACTTTCCATGACTTCACTGCGACATCCGCTTGGTGCTTGATACCTTTCTCTATTCGGGACACATCAATCTCGAATAGTGTGATATGAATCTGAAAGTGTTCTCTCTCTCTCTGTTGATGACATGTACAGATTGCAGATCTTGGCCTTGCAACCAATCTCCAAACTTCATTCGGTGATAGGTGTTGGGGCACGGACAGTCACAAGCCGCCAGAAGCTTTTAGAACAGACTTACCCAACTCAACTAAGATTGTTACTTCAAAGTATGATGTCTACGGGTAAGAAAATATAATTCATATAAACAATCCTCAGAAGTCCATTAAATAAAAGAATTTAGCAGTGGTGATATACCCAATCAAAGTATATTCCAATTCTTGAATGAGTTTTTGAAGGAATTCTGGGTATACTTTAATTGTCCTACACATTCAGGTATTTGAGGGGGATAGTTATCCAGGTTATAATAACTGAAGGTCATTTCATAAAAGATTGTTACGATTTTTTTTGTTATGAACCATTTTTTGTATTGTTATAAAGGTTTTTATTGTTTAACCCTGCTTTCGCTATTTCATTATGGTGAAATTGTTACTTCAGCATCAATTTTGCCACCTCGCTGCCCAAATTTGAATCGTTTAATATCCTTGGTTGTTATTGAACAGTAGAGTTTTGAATATCAATATATGGGTTTCATCAAACCTTCATTCATTCATTCCTTTATTTTGGATCATCATGTTTTCTTCCTTTCTTCTCCTTTCTCTTTTTTCTTCATTTGTTCGGCCCTTTAAGTGCCGTCTGGGGCACATGTCTCCTCTGCCGCCCCCACAGAAACGCCTCTGAGAAAGACACTCATAATGATGCCTTTAATTTCATAAATATTCTTTTTGGATCGGATGTAGAACTACTGGTTAAATATAATAAAATTGAAATTAAAAAACATTCACATTACAGAAATGGTTAAAGAAATGGTTGAATAAAACGAATGTGTGAAAGCTTCCCTGCCAGAGTACTGACACATAGGGCAGACTAACATTACATTAACAACAGTATGTGCATAATTCAACAAGGCTCATGTTTAAAGGTTTGAAGACTAACAATATTTTTGAACTGAAACATCCCTGCAGACCGACAGTCCATAAGATTGACATTTTGGTTTAGTAAGAACCCTAGAAAAGGTTTGAAGAAGTAAGAAAATAATAACACATTAACAAAATAATTGCATACAACAAATTATAACATACATGTCTACGGGGGCATTTTAAATTTTAAAAAATTGTGAAGGAAGAACAAGGGCGATTTTAAACGCTTACTTTTAATTTTCCAAACCCGATTTCATAGTTCCCTAATTCTTTTAATCCATGATAACAATGTCTTTTTTAAACTCTGTATATGAAAATGATTCAACTTCATCATGTTTGTCAGGACCAATTAATTTTTGTATTTTCATGAATAATTAATTTCTTAAATGCTTAATAGTTACAGAAACATGAAGTAAACATGAAGAAAGGTGCATTTCACTGTAATTTACTCAACTAATGAATAAATTCCAGATATTAATACCTTTCTGTTCAATATCTGCTTTTAGTCTTTTTTGTATAAACTTGAGTGTAACAAATGTCCATGTTTCTTTTTCTCCATGCATTAACCCACAGCTTTGCGATGACTCTCTATGAACTTCTGACAGGTATTCACCCATACTCTGGTGAGTTTTCGCTTCCTGTTTTGATAGCATTACTTATTCAAGACTCCTCAGTCCTCCCCCTCTTTCATATGTTGCACCCGCAAGCCTACTGTATAGCATTACTTAGATTTGGAAGTTTCTTTGTTTACCTGACTGATACAAAAAGCGCAACTCGTTGACTTTTAATCCTCTCTGAATGTCATGGTAATGTCGTGTAATGTCTTACCAAAGAGCACTAGTCAAGTGAATTCACATGGTTTAGAACCTGGGTCCTTCTATATAGTTATGAGATAACTGTTCTACCACTGAGCCATCTATTATGCTTAAATTGGCGTGCATTTGTATTTAAAGATGAAGTTGAGTTCTGGGCATGCGATTGCATTGTAAAAGAAACGGTGTGGAATCGACCAGAAAAGGTTGATCATCTAGCATATAAGAATTTGTGTGTATTGCAAGGTTTCGGAATCATCAAAATTGTAAGAAATTTGGCCAAGTCTTGGTAAAGTTACAAACACTGTACACAGAAAGATGTATATGGGACTACACGAACACGTGGCGTAAAAATCCTACCCGGATTTTTACGATGTTACATGACATATTTAGAATATGAAGGCATTTGAAGATCCATGCTTTTCAGGGAACATTTCTTGTCTGATTTTCTTCCACACTTTCATAATAAAAATGATAACGCTCACAAATTATTTTTAGTCCAGGCTAGAGAGCAAGGAACCTTGTTTTGTTATATATACAATGTTTTTTGATGGTTTCTTGTCAATTCGAGGGTGCTGATTCCAAATCTGATGAGTGCCAGACGCGAAACCTTGAGCATTTCTCCTAAACGGCGAAAATTCAAAATGGCCGCCAAAATGGCCGCCAAATTATGAAAAGGCTTATTCTTTGGCCATTTAACAGGTTATTTTATGTTTTCTTGTCAATTTGAGGGTGCTGAATCCAAATCCGATGAGTGCCAGATGCGAAACCTCATGCATTTCTCGTAAATGGCGAAAATTCAAAATGGCCGCCAAAATGGCCGCCAAATCATGAAAAGGCTTATTCTTTGCAAATGTTTGGCCATTTAACAGGTTATTTTATGTTTTCTTGTCAATTTGAGGGTGCTGAATCCAAATCCGATGAGTGCCAGACGCGAAACCTTATGCATTTCTCGTAAACGGCGAAAATTCAAAATGGCCGCCAAAATGGCCGCCAAATCATGAAAAAGCTTATTCTTTGCGAATGTTTGGCCTTTTAACAGGTTATTTTATGTTTTCTTGTCAATATGAGGGTGCTGAATCCATATCCGATGAGTGCCAGACGAGAAACCTTGAGCATTTCTCCTAAACGGCGAAATTCAAAATGACCGCCAAAATGGCCGCCAAATCATGAAAAGGCTTATTCTTTGCAAATGTTTGGCCATTTAACAGGTTATTTTATGTTTTCTTGTCAATATGAGGGTGCTGAATCCAAATCCGATGAGTGCCAGACGCGAAACCTTGAGCATTTTTCACAAAATGCGAAAATTCAATTTGGCCGCTTTGCTAGAGTTCAAAAACTTCTGTCTGATGGGAAGAGATTCCCACAGAATTTCAGGGTGCTTCGATTTGTCATTGAGGAAATATTGAGATAAGTACTGGAAGACCACCACTTCACTAACTTCGACGAGTTGTTTGAAATAGCCAGCAGTCAAGGCAGTCAAACTACTCAATTGTGGATGAACTGTCTTGTAACACCCATGATCATCTGTAGGGATTTTGTTAGAGCTGGAAGGGAGGGTGACTGGTCTCTCCATCTGCAAACTGTCAAGGAAATATTGCTCTATTTCTTCGCTTCAGGGCATACAAATTTTGCACGCTATGAGCTGTATTATCTCCTTTCCATGCAAAGTCTAGCTGCCACCAGCATTACTCAAGCAGTTCTCAGATAGAGAACATGACTTGTTATGCACCATCTGGTCCGATATGTACATTGAAACGGCGTACATGCGCTATGGAAAGGGACCTTCCACTTTGAATGACTCTACCCTTGCTCTCTGGGTTTTGTCTCTCAGCCTCTTTGGACAACTGAAGAATGACTTGGAAGCCATGCAAGAAGGGGAAGATCAGAAAGTTGTCACTTGTCACCGTAAGGAGAGAGTACATGTACGTCTCAACAGAATCAAGTCAGATGTGGCTGACAGAAAGAGAATTCGTGAGGCGCTATCGACTTGTTTAGATGCATTTAACAGTGAGAAGCACCCTCCTTCAAGCCTGGTGAACATCTACACTGGAAAGGTTGTGGATGATTCAGCAGTAAATGCCGATGATCCAATCAAGATTGGATCTGATCAGATGAACGAGAACGAAAGAAAGTTGCAGAAGGGGTTCCATGGCACAATTAAGAAGAAAGTCAAAGGAATGGCAAAGGCTTCTGATATATGTCGTCAAGAGGTGAGGTATCTACAGTTGCCAATACAGGGATGATCTACGCCCGGGTAATCAAGATCATGGCTACATCAAGGGAAGCAATTTTAACCAAAACCTTCTTCTATTATGAATTGGCTCCCTATCCACCCGCACTGTTCGACAAGAATGGTGATGCACGTTCCACAAGTAAGTCTGCCTTGAATTCAAGGAGCAAATTGAGGTAGTCAACAAAATGCACAGGTGCCGGATGTTATATCAGGCTTGATGGATGTGCTCTTCTTTTGGATTGTTCCGTGTCCTGCTTCTCCTGCAAAGGTGTGTACTTTTGTAGATGTTGCTGTAGTAACATTCATGAAATATGCATACAGATGACCAGTTATTCATGTGGTTTTAGACAGATAGTATGAGTTTAGCATCAAGTCTGTTTTTTACGAACAGCACGTGCAAAAGGTTGCAGCCGTGTAAAATAGCTGAAGAGTGAGTATCCTCTGCCAAAATAGAACGTCATCCTAAATGTTTCTGCAAACAAGCAACAATTAAGTCATCAAGGTGATCGTAGATCAGTTATGTTCCATGCAATTAGCACAAGAGGGCAAACGACTGATCGAAACTGGACCCGATCCGCATCCAATAATTATTGTTGTTTGGGCACTTGAAGAAGAAGCAGATGTAATAATGGCCTACCACCTGATAAAGGAGGCTGAGAATGGTCACTCACCTATCAAAGTTGTGTGCGATGATACAGATTTTCTGTTCATTCTGGCACACCATCTACATGTTCAAACTAATGGCATACCACACACAACAAAGGTGGTAATGGAATCAACATCTCACACTCGAGCAGTCATAGATATCAATGAGGTTATCAAGAAACACAAGAAAATCATGCCCTATCTACTTTGAGCCCATACATTAGGTATAAGTGACACCGTTTCCTGTTTAATACAGAGTAGGAAAGGCTTCTGTACTGAAGAATTTGGAGCCATAGCTATCCTGATTCTTTATACCCCTTGGGAATACTGAAACCCTTCTCAATGAAGTAATATAATCCTGCTTGACATACGGGGCATCCATGTAAGGAGAAGAACCAAATGATTCTCTTGACACAATGCGAAGGATCATTTTCGCAAGGAAGGCTGGTGGCAAGCGCCTATAGCCCCTTTCAAATTGATGAGTCTTCCACCAACTATGGCCGCTTTTCGGCCAGATTACCAGCGTGCCTATTATCAAGTGACGTTGTGTGTGGCTGGATATGGTTTACAATGAATATCTGTATCATATATTCATGTTTTTATTATTTTATTCATATATAACCTTCCCAGTGCACAACGTATACTTTGTTGTTTTCTAGCTAGCCTGTTGAGTTCACTGTAACGGTATCCACTGCGAAAATGCAGGTGTTAGAGCAGCACAACTTATTGGACCACGCGGATAGATACAATTTGCTGTTATTATCACTCGCGTATTCCAGTATACTGTAGTTGAAGCACTGGATTTCTGTCTTTAGCTAAATCAAAATTGTTGACCCTTGAATAATAAACCATCCGATGCTCAGTTGCTCACAATGGTAAAGCTACCCATATTAAGACTAACATTGGGAATCAATAGCATTGCATCTAAACTTATGTGAGTAACATCTAGATAAAGCACACACTTGGTATACAGTTGGCATACATCATTGCACATGTTGGGTTTTTCGGCCATTTCCATCATATAATTGGACAGGAGAAAATCAACCTAAGAAAGGAAAGTTTATTTGTTTGCAGCTATATGAGCTTACGGTGAACAATTTGTACACTATGATGATAAGAATTAAAAAACTGCGTAATAATATATAGGTGGTGTAGTGAGATTCACATTTTGAATTTTCGCCGTTTAGGAGAAATGCTCAAAGTTTCGCGTCTGGCACTCATCGGATTTGGATTCAGCACCCTCAAATTGACAAGAAAACATAAAATAACCTGTTAAACGGCCAAACATTTGCAAAGAATAAGCCTTTTCATGATTTGGCGGCCATTTTGGCGGCCATTTTGAATTTTCGCCGTTTAGGAGAAATGCTCAAAGTTTCGCGTCTGGCACTCATAGGATTTGGATTCAGCACCCTCAAATTGACAAGAAAACATAAAATAACCTGTTAAATGGCCAAACATTTGCAAAAAATAAGCCTTTTCATGATTTGGCGGCCATTTTGGCGGCCATTCTGAATTTTCGCCGTTTACGAGAAATGCTCAAGGTTACACGTCTGGCACTCATCGGATTTGGATTCAGCACCCTCAAATTGACAAGAAAACATAAAATAACCTGTTAAATGGCCAAAGAATAAGTGTTTTCATGATTTGGCGGCCATTTTGGCGGCCATTTTGAATTTTCGCCGTTTACGAGAAATGCTCAAGGTTACGCGTCTGGCACTCATCGGATTTGGAATCAGCACCCTCGAATTGACAAGAAACCATCAAAAAACATAGTATATAAAAAAGCAAGGTTCGGGTCCTTTCCTATGGGGCCTAGCCTGGACTATTTAACCTCTTCCCAGAACTCAACATTCTATTTAACTTGATTATAAATCAGCTTATGAATACAAAATGATGTTATACAGAGACTTTAGCCTCAATATTTGCTAATGCTCATAGATATTTGTTTGATTGCACTAACATTTGACTGTAAGTATTACTCATTCATTTGTATGGCTAATTCAATTAATTTCCCTGTATTATGTTCTATAATTTGTTTGTATATCAGACAGAGAATCTGCCATGATAAGGGTCTTTAAATTAACCAACCAAACTCCCTGTCTGGAACCAGTTCCTAAAAACACTCCTGAAGCTCTGATCAAAGTTATGACAGATTCATGGAGCTTTGTAGCAAGTGATCGTCCAGATTTCAAAGGTTTGTATATACTTGATCGACCTTAAAGGCAGTGTATTCTACTGATACTACTTCATATGTACGTTTACTGCCATCTGCTGCTCACAAAATCCCGGTGCGTCGATTGCCATGTCCTACAATGCATCACAATATGATGATTGGGTACATGGCCGGAAATCGTTCTACGCGTACGCGTACGCCGTCACCGAAATATTGCGCAATTGAAAATACGTAGTGGTAGCGATGTCAGTAAAATACCCTGCATTTATATGATATATCACAGTCTTTATCTTAAAATTATTTTGAATTCGACATTGCCATGACTGGAATATGATACAGTGATTTGTCGTTTTTATTGTCTAATGAAATGTATTATTATTTAACAATCTTAAGAGGAAATGACAGAAGGGGATTTTGTTAATATCTGTTTTTAAAGCAGTAAAGAATTCTGTCATTTCTTATTAGAGGGAGGAATATTGACTGTGAGATAGAAGAAAAGTTGATATGACCATTTAAATCTCAGATAAGAGCTTCTAAATCAATTGCCAACCTATAGATAGTTGTCTGAGGCTGATTCGGTTAACTTATCTAAGATGGTTGTTATCTGGGGGTAATTTATCTTGAGGATAATTGTTCTAGGAGGTCATTTCCATGTTGTAAATATCCCAAGGGCTATCATACCCTCAGAAGAGACGTTTAAAAGGCTATCGGTTGTCCTATGGGTGTGTTTACCAGGGGCAGTTGTCCTGATCATACAAAATACTTCCATTACAGTTAAGCTTGAATTGCCCATTTGCTCTCAATTAAAGGGTATGACGTAATATTAAACATGTCTCCTGATAAGGTCTTGATTAGGTCTAGACTAAAATGTATGTGCTTTATTTTATGTACTTTATCTAACCATTCACACATTTGTTGTTCTTGTTTTGTTATCAGAAATTACAGATAGGGTAAATAAACTTGATACTGAACCAAGTTATGACTCACTTCGACCCTATTTAGGAGAGGTAAGTCTATTTGTTATTCTGTCCCTTTTTTCTTGTACTTTAGGCGAAGCAAAGTTAGTTTTTACTATTTATTGGAGGTCAATCTAAGAATATCAAGTAATCATTATCTGATGTAATGTTTTACAATTAATACTGAATACATATAAATCTGTGTGAATAACAAAATGAGTGAAAAAGAATTCAGGAAATCTGTATAATTTCCGCTGAACATCAAATATTATTTGTTTTGCATAGGCTTGTTGACGAACTGTTCCATCTTAATTTTGATTTGCTTTATCTCCGTGTGCATTTGTAGGATTTGAAACATTGCGTCATCCAGTGGCTTGTGCAAATACAAAAATGTTTTCCTTCCAAAATCTGTATCACATATTGTTTTTTACATTTTCGAGATGTAGCTACAGTGTTCTTATTTTATTAGATAGCTTTTATATAGCTTAAATTTCAATTATACAGCGGAGGTCTTAGAAGAAGAAGGATGGAAGACTTAACCGTGGCCACACCCCTGTCGAGCAGAGTAACATCAATACAGCAATACCTATCACTAAAACAGTGACACAAAATCAGATGGAAGTTCAAGAAAGTCAGCCTCTCTCTCTCTCTCTTTCTATCTGTCTCCCTTTTACTTTGCGTTACACAACGCAATGGTCGTCATGGTGTAGTTCAGTGGGATGATGATGAACAGCATTTGTATGGCGCCATATATCTGTTTAAAAAAACATTCAAAGGTGCGAGCTCCTCCAATTAAATTAGCATTTAAATGTCTGAAGGAAGAGTGAACAAGCACACATAAGGGAATTGAATGTACGGTTCTAATAATATTGAAATTTGATTTTTTTTTTTTTTTTTTTTTTTTTTTGCCCAAAAGTAAAATCAATATTATTGACTGCTTTATTTCATTTAATTATGAATGAACTTGACATAGTGGTTACACGATCGCAACTACTAGAAATCATGTTCAGATCGCGTATTTCTAGAAGTGATGGACGAGGATATTGAAATTCTCTGAAGTTGGCGGTCTGCTGTTTCACAGATACTGTTGATTGTAAAATTATAATTTCACATATGTGTTTTTTCTTTTTGTGTTTAAAATGAATTTGTTTATATTTGGAAACGTATTTTTGATGTAATATTCGATTATTTTTCATTACATTATTGATCGCATATATTTCTTTTAAACAAACAAACAAAGAAATTGATTTGTCAAAAGTAGTTGTGAACTTGTTTTTGTCTAGTATACAGACATTATCTCATATTCAATATTGATTGCCATTATACATGTATCTTATACACGTTATGTATGCGAATTCTTAATATTAATTTGCTTTGATGTCATACCTTCCTAATCTGTACATACCATTCGTGTTCAGAATACACATGTGTATTATTATGGTGTGAAAATAGAGGTATATTCTCTTTGTTTTAAGTATCGTTCACAAAGTATTGTATATGTAATTTTCTTGTGACTGAATTGTACATAGAAAATATTGATTTGAGAAAGGAGGAATAATATTTAATCAGAATGTAAACTTAAATTTAAAAGGAGTGTTCTATTTTGATTATCTACATTGTATAAACACGCCTAGTGAGCATTGCGGAATATTTACAACTGTCAATAGGGGCCTAGGGTTTATATGTAGACATATTTAGAAATCAAAATATATTTGACTGTGAAAGCAAATGATCAATACAGTGCCTTATTAACATAGTACCATAGTAACATTGTAAATGTCTTATCTTGTGACTGAATTATACATAGTCAATGTAGACTATTTTAAAATGGTGTAAAAGGGAGATAATGATGTTAGTTTCAGTGACATTATCATTTGGTTCTAAAGGTTATTATTTCAGTTTTAAAGATTATTTCCTCTTTTGTTTACGCTTTCACTTCAGTTATTACACTGTATATAGTTTCTTTTCATGTGGGCATATATTTGTGTACAAATTAATGTTATGATAAACCGGAGTTGTGTTTATTTCATGTCAAAATTTCATTATGTATTTGTCTATGTATAACTAGTCACATGATGTACAGCGTGAATCCAAACAAGGAAACACAGATTCAATCCTATAAATAACACGACCGCAACTATATTTTAGAAATTTCGACTCAAATGCAATTCCAATACCCCAGTGTATGTCCCATGGCAATAATGTTGAGCTTACTTAATACGTCATTGTCATGTTCACACATTGCAATAGGTGACGCACAAGGCTATTGTAATGGCCTTAGGTTAATATTAATAATATAAGTAGTTGCTATCGTATAAAATATTGATGCAATCATAACATAATTATAGATGGAGTCGGTTATGCACACATTGCAATCTGTCATCTTTTCTTTATTTTGACACCTTGATCAATACAATCACATAGACAGTTGAACATAAGCAACAATGGTTGGATTCATTTGGGATCCATACTATTCTTATTTATATCACGTTAGTAATGCGTGTAGATTCCCTAATGACATAGAGGGGCCTACCTAGCAACGTTGTAAACAAAGAATCATTTCCTTGAATACAGTGCCTTATTTGTAAATTATTGTTAATTTTCTTTCTTTCTACAGAAGTGTACATAGACTGTACTAGAATCGCGGAGAAGGAAAATGTCATTTTTTATCAAACCTATAACATATGTTTTGCCTTTAAAACATGATTTCATTTTTCGGTATCTTTCATTTAATCGTTTAAATTGAAGATAATTATACAAGTGCTTGTAATACTTATACCCTTTTCACATCTATTTTTCTTAACCCCGGACTATCCTTAACCCCATACTATCCTTAACCCCATACTATTTTTTTTGCTGTTCACATCTATTTTCTTAACCCCGGACTATGTACTTAGCCGGGGTTAAGAAATTTCACGCGATTCACACTACGTTCGCCTTAGCCCCGGACTATTCGATAGCTCATGAATATTAATGCTTTTGCTACCGCGCATGCGTAACGTGAACTGCATGCATGCGTAACGTGAACTGCATGCATAGCGCGCGATAAATGCAAATTCACGACCACACGACCACGCTGTCTGTGATTGGCTGTTGCTTAGCCCCGCTTCTCCTTAGCCCGGTTCGGATTCACACTACGCAGCTTAGCACCACAATTGCCCGGCTAACCCCGCAATTGCCCGGCTAACCCTGCTATTTTGCAGGGCCAGATAGTCCCGTACTATTTGTGGGGTTAGCCCACTTTGGCAAAACGTAATGTGAACAGAAAGCCGGCTAAAATTACCCCGGGTAATTGGTGGGGCTAAGGAAGGAATTGGTGGGGCTAAGAGCCCCCTTAGCCCCACCTATTTCCCGGGGTTAAGCAATATTTGGTAGATGTGAAAAGGGTATTATACATCTAATTAACAATTTATTTACAAACGAGTAATGTTCATGGTCTGTGTATATCCGACATGTCAAATTGAGCAATGCTATACCTACTTGATTTTTAAACTTTTATACAGTGTAAAACAAATGATCATCAGTCAGTTATTTTCACTGTCAAATCAGTGTATCTTTTTTTTCGAATTGTACATAGTTTGTTGCAAACGGGAAAGGGCGATAGCAATTACTCATAATTGTTATTTCGGGGTTTTTTAAAGCGTGTTTTAAGAGTATTCTATGTTTTTCTTCAAGTGTTGACATTATATATAATTTAAACAAGTATCTGTATCTTTCTACTTATCAGTCTAGTGCTAACATATGGTGTGTTAGTTCTCTACATATACTTGGGGAATTCAAGGTGTAAATTCTTATTCATATCCAATCCAAAATGCTACACATCGTAATGTAAGCATTCCTAAAAGCGAACATAATTAAATAGATCATGTCATGGAAGTCAAGATTCGATACGTTGTAAAAACAAATTATCATATTCTAAAGAAAAGCATAGTAAAAGTATTCCCTTGTGATAAGACTGTTCTAAAATAGTGTGCGTTTAATAAGAATAATCACGCACGATTTGTGTCTTTTGTGACGTAATCAAAACATTGCTACATTTTCTGTCGAAGCGCTGGTATATCCAAGATCCTGAGAGGTGATTTTATTTGTGTTAACTTTGTATTGTCCGATACGCAGTTGACCTAAAATCTGTTAAGATTGTCATCTGTAAGCTTCCTGGTTTTTATAGATACATTATTGTTTTTTGTTGTCTAATTTAAGCCAAGGGCTAAAGAGCACGATTAGCTGTAACATGATTAACTTGAGCTACCTTTCTTCCTTAAATAAAAGTTAATGAATAGAACTCAAATCCATCGACTCATCTCTTCCTTTACCAGTTAGAATCACCCATCGTCGTGTGTGGTTGATGTTCGAGGGAGACTAGAGCCTCGAACAAAATTAGGGAGCAAAAATTGAGAGAGACTGGGTGTTTACATGTATCTACGAAAGCAGTGAGACAATTTCCGTAACAGTTATCCTAAAGCGTTCATAATTATTTACATAATTTTATGGAAGTCAAGGTTTGATTATGGTGTGGAAACAAATGATCATTATTCGTTTTATTCAAGTCATGCTTTCATGTAATCATAACATTTTCAGTTGTTTCCCCAAAAATATGGCTCAAATAGATCTGTACATGCCATTTTCAATACAATGGTGCTCAGTAAAGCGCGTTATGAATGGCTGTGATAAATATATCATTTGAAAGCACCCCGGCTCCTGGATACGTCACTGATGTCTTTCTAGTGTTCATGCATAACGATGAAAATATTTTTCTTTACATGCTTTTCAATTCGTCCACAAAAGCTCTCCTAGGTTGAAGTTCAGACTATAAGCAAGACAATTGACTTCATTTCATTCGAATTTTTCTTCTCTTCCATCAATAGCAGGTAATGCCTAAATTGCTTACAATGGGTATTACTTTAGCGGAGCGGTAAAATCCCACATTTAATAATAATAATAATAATACATATGATTTATAAGGCGCCAAATCCACTTGACAGTCAAATGCTCAAGGCGCAGCTTGTGCAAAAGATGAAATACATACATGTACATGATACATTTATACAAAGTGCGATAAGAAAGGTACAGACATGAAAGGTAATGGTAATCAATGGTCAATGGTTAGGCAATTTACAAAGAGAAAGCAAATTTAATCTCACAGTGGGGTTCAAAAGGTTTATAATTATCATGTCAATCTGACATTAGTATCGTCATTCAAGTAAATTTAAGCGCAAGGGGGTTTCCTTACTGTATTGTCCATACATAGAAATCCAACCTTCAAAGCACAGAACTTAAAAAAAAAAAAAAAAAAAAAAGCAGAAAAATCAGGGAAGCAGACTAGTAAAAATTGGAATAAAATCGGACAAAAAATAACAAAGATTTTGACTTTTGGAAAGTTGTAATCAGTATACGTATCTGAACTTTAAATCTTCTGAATCGGTAATGTCTCTGTAATGCAGTGCCAGACAAGTTTCTCATTTATTTCAAAACACCAACATTTTTTATTTAGATTCATCTCTCAAAATGTATTACTGTGGATGTTTTTTTTTCCTTTAAGAGGACCTATCATAATAAATATAATCTATAAGAGGCCTATATTTTGGGTAGTGACCCAAGGGAGACGACAATAAGAACAAAAACATAAATTAATGATAGCATCAGACGGAGTCCCCTATGTTAATTTTGTCATTAAAGTAACACGCCGCCCTCTTGTGGAGTTAGATTCAGAATATCATAGTTTGTATCATTTCTCCCTGTCCATTCATTACAGAAAAACAGCATGTGGGGCATGACTAGCCCAGTATACCTAGGATAATTGAAAGAAAGAAAATATCAGTCTCCTTATAACACCTGAGTTATGTTTGACTTCATTCGCAACTAGATTATTTATCGCTCGAGACGGCTATCTTTAAGGTTCTGAATTGCTAAAACTTGATAGATTCTGGGGGATTTGAAAATGCTCGCGCGTTTGCGCATAGTGTGGCTTCTCCCCACCCCCGTTTGGAAAAATCCCGAATCCGCTGCTGCTATTTACCATTCCATGTTTTACGCTTAGCAAACAAACCCTTTTTGTAACCACTTATTTCAATATTACTTTTAAATAGCTATGCTCGCTTGGATGTTTTCACTTATTCCATTATTTTCTCCTGGAAGTTGGGAAAAAGACATGTTTGGTGCTAGGTTGCAAGATTGAGGGCCTAAGTTAATACATGGGAACGGACGCTAGAACGCTAAGGCCCGAAATTACAAAGGAGGTTTGTCGACAAAGGTTTAAGTACGTCATATGAAAAACAAATCATTATAGATACGAGAAATATAGCTTATTGCAACATATGTCCACGTTACCATGACACATGGGAAACGCTTGAGCTACGTAAATTCGGCTGTCTTCAGAGGTAAAAATGTTACATGTAAAAATGTCACAATTAAACATGTCACAGATAAATATGACAAAGGTAAACATGTCAAAAGCAAATATGTCAGAAATTTAAAGCATTTTCCATGTTTTGGTCACACAACGTCAAGCGGGGAGAAGGTTAAAGAGAAAGAAAATAATAAAGAAGGAGGGTAGGGGGTATTGCGTGTCATCTTCAATTAGGTCTAATCTTAAACATATAGTCAGATAGGAATGAAATAACGAATTTTGCGACTCTATGTAGAAGAGATTTGAATGAGAATAATTTGATTTTAAGTCTAGGATTTGTATTCTAGATAGTTCCATCTTGAAGCTTTCTGATAACAAGATGGTGTGGTATATTTTTAGTCTGATAATCATCTTGTTTCAGCTACAGGAATTTATTATATTTATAGAGTCAAGAGGACTTTATTCCTCTTCTTCTCCTCCTTTTGGCTCATCCTTCTTCTTACTAAGGCCGGCACAACTAACATTTTCAATCTTTAGGACTGGTCATCACACGACTTGTTCTCTATCTTTTTTTTATTTTCCTACTCTGAAATCGATTTGATTTATACATTGCATATGCTTTGTTTTGAACTACATCGGTTTTGGGGGTATGAATGATATACATTGTCATTATTTATATTTATTTATATCGAGTGAATAAACTTTGAACTTTGTGCTATTATGTTTAGAAGTATAGTTGGAACAATGTTATGAACAACTTTGCAACAACAAGCTATTTTCTAAAAGAGAATATTAAATCGGCCTAGCTTATTGTTTAAAAAGAGCATCGCACGAACTTTCCAATGTCAATTTCGTCATCAAATTAACATGTCGCCCTCTTGTGAAGTTGATTAAAAATGTCATAGTTTGTATTATTTTTCCCTCTCCATACATTACAGAAAAACAGCATTCTGGGCATGACTAAACCAATATACCTTGGATAATTGCTGTTCAGAAAATACTGTTTTCAATCTCCCGATAACAGTTGAGTGATGTTTGCCTTCACTCGCAACTCGACTTCCTGTCACTGAAGACGGCAGTCTCTGAGGGTGTGAATTGCTAAAAATTGAAAGCGTCTGGGGGCTTTGTCCCCTGGACCCATGGGCGTAGATCTGTAATTGATACCTATTGTTCAGGGGGATGATCTATTCATTCACCCCCCCTGAAAAATAGGTATTACGTAAGGATTGACGCCCATGCCTGGACCCCACTCATAAAGATAGAGGTGGTTCCCAAGACAACCCTTTCGTATGTAACATTTGTCCTTACAAGAGAGTGTGTGTTTTGATTGCTCAAGAGGGCTATCTTCGATTGTTTCTGTGTGTATGTCTCTCCAATTTGGGGTATCCCGAGGTGGCTAGGAACAGTGTGTGGTGGAAGACGTGGTCGGGTGGTGTGTGTGTGTGTGTGTGTGTGTGTGTCGCATGGTGGGGGGTAGTAGTGTGTTTGTTTGGATGGGCTTATTTGTATTATGTTACAACTGATTTCAACTGATGTTTTCATCAATCGTACAATCTATGTGATGAAAATGTTTTGAATTCATGTCGAGGAAAAAGAACTGTATTTTATTTCTAAGATTGATTTGTATTGTGTGGAATCAATAAAATCAAACTATTGAAACAAACACAAAATATTGGACGTTTTTAAACTGCAACAACTCGAAAGCGTCTGAGAGCTCTGCCCCTTGACCCCACCTTGAAATGCTCGCATGTTTGCGCCCCCCCCCCCCCTCCCATTTGGAAAATCCCTGATCCCCGCTGCTATTTACCATTGCATGCTTTGCGCTTGACAACAAGCACCTTTTGTAACCACTTAGTTCAATATATTTTGAAGTAGCCATGCTTGCTTGGTTTTTCCATTATTCCATTATTTGCTCCTAAAAGGTGACACAATAGACATGTTTGGTGTTTGGTTTCAAAATTGAGGATCTTAGTTCATGCATGGGAGCAAGCCGTAGAGCGATGAGGGTTGATCTTAACTCAACATCTTGTGTAACTCTAATATACAAGCAGGGCAACGTTTTGACAGTGACTACTATTAATTTTATAGTATTATAGTTATTTCATGATGTTTCATACGCTAGCTATAAGTTTCTCTAAAACGTCTGATGGGACCGGGTCATTACTGTTACCAGCAACGTATTTTGTCATTCTTTTTATGTTAGGCACTATTATTAGAAAAAAAAGTAAACAAAAAACTGAAAAAATGACTTGATAAATTAATAGTGCAATATAATCCAAAATGTACTCAAACTTTTGACTTGTACAGGCGTAGATTAGCTAAGGTGTTCGTGCGCTCGAGTATATGAGGGGTAGCTCAAATGTTTAGACTCAATGTTGACAGGCATGCAGCAGCAATTTCGATGTAAATTATTTGAATGTAATTTGTATCAAGGTGACCCGGTTGAGAACTGGGGAAGGAGGGGGGTGAATACGTTCATCCATGAAGAGAGTAAAGTTTTGTTTGAAAGCCAACATATCTAAAATTATGTTTCAAAAAGACTTTGTTCATTTTATTCCCTTATCTATGTAATGTAACTTATTTAGAACCCCCCCCCCCCCACTCGACACTTCACCAAAGCTGATGTCGGTGCAGCGGATGTGCGCAGGATCACCTCGGTCATTTCAGGTCATCCTACTAGTCCAAGAGCCAACGAGACCGACATTAACAAAAGAAATACTTCATTGACGGTCCACTAGAGTATCAGCCTAGACACCGACAGCCCAGGGAACCGACAATGACAAAAGCTTCACGAGATCAATATTGACAAAAGGTTCACAAACCGCAACTTTCCACTAGATCAGATCGAGACCTAATAAAATATAGAAATGAAAAAAGTTCAACAGGTCCACGAGGCCCACAGCAAATGACACCGACAACCCGTAAGACCGACGAGACAAAGAAATGCACACAGGAAGTTACAACAAATGCTGATGTCATGGGCTGTAGCCTACATCGATAAATGCAGGGGAAAATATGCCAAACAAATTGTAAATAAAAAGTATGGACATTTTGGAGGCAGATTTTAGGTAAGATTCTAAGGTTGAAAATTAAAAAAATCACTAACAGTCATTTTTTCCGATGATTAGATATTTCGCATTATTGTGAATGGTACATCCATCCTAATATAGAAAGTAAAATATTTTCAGTTGTTATTATGGTTGTATACACCATAGATATGACAGCAATGCGCAATGTCTCATTTTAATATACGTTAAATCGTAACAAAAAAAAAATACAAATTCATGAGCAACAGTGAACATTATGTTGATGTATCATGGGAAAGTGAGTAACAAAAACTTGTGCGATGAAATGGGTAAGCTTAATGAAAAATTATGTGAGTAAATATCGCTGCGACTAGCTGGTTTCGGCTCAGGATGAAATATAAATCACAATCAGGTGCGTACGCAGGGGGGAGGGGGAGGGTTAAGGGTTGAACCCCCCCCCCCCCCCCTTACTGAACGAAATATTGGCCGGCATAATTTTTTAATTTCCGTGACAAAACAAAAATGTGCTCTTACCCCCAAACCCCCACCCGTTTACTTTCTGGACTTCAATGTCATTGAGTGAGTGACTGACTTCTTCTTTTCTTTGTTAATAATATACATTAAATGAGCTGTAAAGGTACATGAGCATTTGTTAACATCAATTTCATACTTCTTGTAATGGCCAAAATTAAACTGATATAATATTTGCACAGGAAAAAATGTACGACAACCATTCGGTACAAGGGTCTGAAAATCAGACTTTAACTAAAGTGATTATTTGTCTGTTTGTTATATTTATTCACCATGTAAAAATTGTATACAGATGATACAATTCAGT
Source organism: Strongylocentrotus purpuratus (assembly GCF_000002235.5). Lineage (NCBI taxonomy): Eukaryota > Metazoa > Echinodermata > Echinoidea > Camarodonta > Strongylocentrotidae > Strongylocentrotus > Strongylocentrotus purpuratus. The sequence goes on along the minus strand of NW_022145603.1, from coordinate 31,865,327 downwards.
GGGTTACATCGATAAATAATACATAGTAGAAACAGTGCATCAGTAAACAAACAAAAAACCGTTTGAAGCGCAACGTCCCTAAGATAACAAAGCTGATAATTATTAGGTTGAGAAAGAACACGGCTTAAAATAAGATATTCTGTCTTTACAAAGATAGAAAATAATCACAAAATAAATGGTTAGAGATAAAGACGAGTTATGATCATGCGATTGCAACGGTGTCGATTTGTATCCGTGGTTGGGGGCGGGGGATGACAGATGCCAAAATATTTTCGGCAATGAATCAAAGCAACCAAGAGGTAGAAGCGTGTGGCAGGTTGCACCCCCTCCCTTCCAAGTTATCAACTTTTTCAAGTCACCCTCAATAAAGATAACATTTCAGAGAATATGGGACCCATGTTGGTGCCACATGGGATTGCTATCTGGGTTATTCTCTCAAGCGCGTAGCAAGGATATTATTTTAGGGGGCGGTATTGAGCACGCGAATCACTTACAGACCTCCCTAGGGGGTGGGTGCAGAGAGAGGGGGTTTCCCCCCGTCCCGCGCGATGCGCGGAAGCTTTGAAGTTTCATTAAATTATTAAAGACAGAAGACGATTCGTTGTACCATTCTCGACTCTTAATTCTTGTTTGAATTCAGCTCCCTCCCCCTCCCACCCGCGGGTAGCGCGGAAGCTCTGACTTTTCGTTAAATTATTAAAGAAAGAAGACGATTCTTTGTACCGTTCTCGACTCTTAATCCTTGTCTAAATTCATTTTTTTTGTGACGTTTCATTAAATTATTAAAGAAAGAAGACGATTCGTTGTACCATTCTCGACTCTTAATCATTTTTCTTCCTACGTCCTCTTCCTTTCTTTTTTTGTCTCTCTCTCTCTCCCTCTTTGGGGGGGGGGGCCGGCGTTTTTTTTTTTTTTTTTTTTTTTTTTTTTTTTGGGGGGGGGGGGGGGGGCGACCGCCCCATCTCCCCCCTCCCCTTGCTACGCGCCTGTATCTTCTTTGTCTCTCATTATCTCTCACTCACTCACTACCAAAATGTGTATATTGATGGTCATCTTGCGAGTAATAACTACTCTCATCGGGCTCTCATCATTAATTTTCCTCTTTTTTTTTTGATGGTGAATTATTGGGGGGATGATTGTACAGGCCATCCCCCCACCTGATTTTTTTTTTTTTTTTTGGGGGGGGGGGGGGGGGGGGGTGTTACACCCACAAATGTAATAATGCCCACAAATGTAATAACACCCACAAATGTAATAACACTTTACCCACAAATGTAATAACCACTTAACCCACAAATGTAATAATTTTGAATCACCCACAAATGTAATAATGACTTTACCCACAAATGTAATAAATTTGAAGGGATATTTTGTCGAATTTAAAACTAAAACCCTGTAATAAAGCATGGGTATAGCGCGCAGTCTTTGCTCCAGACCCGGTTATTTAAAAAAAAATAAACTAAGACCCCACCATCTTTCAAACTAAGACCTGGGGGGGGTGTTCACAAAGATCCTAAGTTGAACTTATCTCTAAGTTGGACTTAAAATTTATGGGAAGCCATTAGCATCCTTGAAAATATTTTGTAATTTTTTTTTAGAAGGCATAAAATGTTGATTCAAATCATTCATATTTTCTATCATCATGGGAGATTTCATGTTCTTGATGTGGAATTGATGAAAAGTCTAAAATACTCCAATTTTTGCTTTTGAATATATTTCATTTTAAGGCTCCAATGGCTGTCCATACTTTTTAAGTCTAACTTAGTGTTAAGTTCTACTTAGGATCTTTGTGAAACACTCACCTGGTAATAAAGCATGGGTTTAGAGCGTAGTTTTTCTTCCAGACCCGGTTATTTCAAAACTTTTTAAAAATCTTCAAAAGTAAGACCCCATCATCTTATTCCTGTGGAAGAACATAAGTATTGAGCGTAGTCTTTCCTTCAGACCCGGTTTTTCAAAAGTTAAAAAAAACAAAAAACAAAAAACAAAAAAAAAAAAAAAAAAAAAAAAACCTTTTAAACTAAGACCCCTCCATCTTCCAAATACACCAGTTTACAGTTGTGTGCGCCATTTTAAACAAAGCCAATGACCTAGAGGTCATGTATTTATGCGTAAATAAAGATTGCGCCCATGCAAATTATGATGATATCACTGCCTGCGCGCTGCGTTGTGCGCGCATATCATCATTTGCATGGGCGCAATCTTAATTTACGCATAAATATCAGAGGTCAGAGGTTATTGGCCCCGGAACAGGGCCAATTTGGCCCTGTTCCGGGGCCAATGACCCGAGGTCAACTGTCTGCTCATGCGCACTGATACAACTGTAAACTGGTGTATTAAGACCCGGTAATAAAGCATGGGATTAGAAAGTAGTCTTTACTTCAGACTCGGTTATTAAGAAGAAAAAAAATCTTCAAACTAAGACCTCACCATCTCATTCCTGTGGAATAACATGGCTATGGAGCGCAGTCTTTGCTCCAGACCCGGTTATTTCAAAAAATTAAAAAAATCTTCAAAACTAAGACCCCACCATTTTCCAAATTAAGACCCGGTAATAAAACATAGGTCTAGAGCGTAGTTTTTCTTCCAGACCCGGTTATTTCAAAACTTTTTAAAAATCTTCAAAACTAAGACCCCATCATCTTATTCCTGTGGAAGAACATAAGTATTGAGCGTAGTCTTTCCTCCAGACCCGGTTTTTCAAAAGTTAAAAAAAAAAAAAAAAAAACACAAACAAAACAAAACAACAAAAAAATCTTTTGAACTAAGACCCCTCCATCTTCCAAATTAAGACCCGGTAATAAAGCATCGGATTAGAAAGTAGTCTTTACTTCAGACTCGGTTATTAAGAAAAGAACATCTTCAAACTAAGACCTCACCATCTCATTCCTGTGGAATAACATGGGTATAGAGCGCAGTCTTTCCTCTAGACCCGGTTATTTCAGAGGAAATAGAAATTTAAACAAATCTTCGAAACTAAGACCCACCATCTTATTCCTTTTTTTTTTCATTTAGGAATAAATTACATTATTACATATGTGGATAAAACACGTCACAAATAAATGATTGGTCGGCGGTCACACGAACTGACGAATCAGTCAAAATGGTCCATATATATAACACACAGAGGAGGGACCGATTCGATGGTTCGTTGACCGTCGACGATTACTTAATCATGTAAATATTCTAACGCCCACAAATATCCTGGAATTCAATGTTCGTAGAAAAAAAAGTAATTGAATAAGTGACCTTAAATGTATTTAAATATTGTCGCTGATTGTTTTATGCATGTGATTATGAAATATGTTCACGATATGAAACACATATTTATATATATATATATATATATATATGTACGCTATTAGTGACATTGGAACGTTGGATTGCGATGTAATATTTTCATGAGTGCGTGAATGAATTACCTTTCTTCATGTGATGAACGTATCAATTACTTATACTGAAGACTACCAATTGGTACGCGGTACACGGTGTGAATTCATGAGAACGAAATTTATTCAAAGGCAAATACAAACAAAACACATTTATATTACAGTTTTCCCTACTTCTGAAACACTCAACTCCCATAGATCACTGTATATAAATAACATGAACCTACCTGATTTTGGTCAGTACACACTTTCGTAACAGAAGAAGCAGTCCTTGCCACTTGCTTTTATTGTTGTATGCTTTTGATTTCTACAATATCTTCTGGTCTTTCTGGATATTGTACTACAATGAAGTAATTGATATATCTGCCTGATTTAAGTGCTCAATATTAAGAACGTCTCCGTCACAGTTTTGTTTATTGCTGTGATTTGTTGTAACTTTAGTGTTCTGACACTGCTCATTACCATGGAGGTACAACCACGAGAGAGGGGACTCCCCCGAAAGAAATGTCAGATTTAATCTCTAATCGAGAATCTAGGACACCTACCCCCCTGCCAACTACCCCCAGCTAACTACCCCCTAGAATGACAACCCCCCCCCCCCCCCAGCTAACTACCCCTGGACATCTACCCCGGACAATACCCCCCGGACATCTACCCCAAGTCAAGTACCCCTGGACATCTATCCCCGGGCAACTACCCAGGCATGTAGCCAGAGTTTGATATTTGGGGGGGGGGGAAGGGGAACATAAATTAAATCGATCGAGGTCAAAAAAAGGGGTCTACAAAATTTCAACCGATCCTGGAAATTTTAGGGGGGCACGTGACCCCCCCCCCCCCCCGTGGCTACGCTCCTGCAACTACCCCCAGACATCAACCCCCCGTCAAATACCCCCGGAAATCTACCTCCCCCCCCCCCCCCAATCCAACTATCCCCTTCCAACTACCCCCAGCCAACTACCCCCACCCTGAAAACTACCCCCAACTACCTTAATTTGCTTGGGGGTAGATGTCCGGGGGGTAGTTGGAGGGGAGTTAGTTGTCCAGGGGGAGGGGTAGTTGGAATGGGTAAGATGTCGGGGGGTAGATGTCCGGGGGTAGTTAGCTAGGTGGTAGTTATACCCATGCTTTATTACAGGGTTTTTGTTTTGAACAAATTCGACAAAATATCCCTTCAAATTTATTACATTTGTGGGTAAAGTCATTATTACATATTTTGTGGGTGATTCAAAATATCACTTCAAATTTATTACATTTGTGGGTAAAGTCATTATTACATTTGTGGGTGATTCAAAATTATTACATTTGTGGGTAAAGTGGTTATTACATTTGTGGGTGAAATTATTACATTTGTGGGTAAAGTGTTATTACATTTGTGGGTGTTGTTACATTTGTGGGTAAAGTGTTATTACATTTGTAGGCGTTATTACATTTGTGGGCATTATTACATTTGTGGGTGTAACAGGGGGATATATATATATATATATATATCCCCCCATCCCCCGGGATCGACACCCATATGCGATTGTATTGTGAAGGAAACGTTGTGGAATCGATCAGAAAAGGTTGATCATCTGGCATATAAGTATTGGTGTGTACTGCAAAGTTCTGGAATCATCAAAATGATTAGAAATTTGGCCAAGTCTTGGTAAAGTTACAAGTACATGTACTGTACACAAAAAGATGCATATACGCGACACGTGCGTTATATCTATCAGGTCCAAATAGATACATTAAAGTACCAAATATATCAATTAGTAAGCGGTTTCTCTGCAAAATTTGTATGATTACGTATTAGTCAAAACATATTATTTCACATGATTGGTAATAATAAGAGCTTCCTTTTCATTTTTTTAGAGGGTTGCGTTTGCCCCATAACGTATTTAGATAGCAAGGAAAAGAAAGGGAATACACATTATTACCTTTCGTTGAAAAAAATAGCACTATTTTAGTGTACCTCAAAAGTTAACAAACATACTTCAGTTTCTTTTTAAATAACAAAAGGTTTTTACAAGTTCGTATATCAGGTGGCAATACGTTCCAAATGTCAGGACCTACATATCTAATCTAATTAATCTGTGGGCTAAAGCACTCCTTGGTGTAAACAAATGGAAATCAGAGGAATGTCTGGTTGGGTAGTTATGAATGTCTCTATTTAGAGTAAAATCGTTACAAAATGATAAAGGCAGTTCTTTTTGTATTAAGTCGGTACATGAACACTGCAATTTTCATAAAATAGAATTTCAGTAATTTTCAAAGTTTTCAAACTGAAAAATACCCAGAGCCCGACAAAGTCTCATGGCTCTCTTTTGCAATCTTAATGTACCATCAGTATTTACTTTATTAATGGCCCATACAATGTTAGAGTAAGAAGTACGTGAATGAATGTAATAATTGTAATTAATGAACAAAATACTAAGTGCAACAAAAGTCTTTAACTTGTACGTAACACCGACATAACAAGACAAAACTCGAGAAAGATCACGTACTTGTTCATGCCAGGACAGGCACTGATCAATATAAATGCCTCGGAATATGGTACTTTTCTTTTGTTGAATGGTGATGCTATCTATCTTTAATGGAACATTAGTTTGTTCAGTGTTAGCACGAGTTTTAAAGTGGATGGAAGCAAATCTGCTGAGGCATACAAATATTTATGATATGCATGTTGAATTAAGGGGTCACACTGAACCATATCATAAAAACTTGACAATATTTAGTAGCGTTATAAAAAAATTATGAGAAGGTAAGGTAAGGTTTCTCCATTTCTCCTAACAAAGATGAAGAGATTGTTTCGCCAACCTGCATTATTAAGTAGCACAATATGAAAAAGTGTAACCGCTTTAACACTTACTCCAAAAAATAAAGATATCACATCATCAAAAATACTTATAGCACAATACAATATGAAAAGGTAAGACTGTTTCTGAATTTCTTCAGAGGACTGAGAGAATCACATCATCAAGTTTGCATTATTAAGTAGCATAGTATATTATGAGAAAGTATAACTATTTATTAATTTCTTCTGGAAAAAACCCATCAGATTAAGAGATTAAAGAGATCACATCATCAAACTTGTGGCAAAATACGATATGAGAAAGCAATAGTGTTTCTGTATTTCAACATTTCTTCTGATAAATGAAGAGATCATATCATTAAACAATGTGTAGCACAATATATATAATATGGGAAGGCAAACAAGGGCGTTATTTCTTTTTAAAGTGTAGGGGGGACAAATAGGTAGTGGCAAAAGGGGGTGGGCCGAAAATTTTAAAATTGCGTGGACCGATATTTCGCTCAGTGGGGGGGGGGGGGGTAGTGAGCCCAATTTTTTCCTCTTTTTTTTTGCCCCCACGGAAATTTGAAAATCGCGCCAGTTGATATTTCGCTCAGTGGGGGTAGGAGGGTGAGGAGCACTATTATTTTACTCACTAACCACCCCCCCCCCCCCTTGATCAACGAAAAAAAAACCACAAAATGTAGCTTGGGGGGGGGGGGGTCAGGGAGTGGGGACTTTTTTTGTAAAGGAAAAATGTACGTTACCATCGTTTGTTGCCATAAACTAAGTTAAAAACGTCCGTGGGCACAAGGTTTGGTCTTACACAGTGCAATACTTGAGCTTCGTGATAAAGGAGGTCCAAAACATGGGGGGACAAATTAATATTGAAAACTTGGGAGGACACGTAACCCTACCCCCCCCCCCCCTATGATTGACGCCCATGAAAATAAGAGTGTTTCTCAATTTATTCAAAAATTATTCAGAAGACTAAAAGAATCACATCAATTTTGCAATGCATCACTGAAGTCGATTCGACGAGTAATGCCAGACAAGTAGGCCGCCACTCTGTGAATTGTTGATAAATACATATATTTTATCGATTGCCCCCACCCTCTGGAACAAACTCCCACCCCATATTCAAAATTCTTCATCCATTGAATCATTCAAAACCCTTCTCAAAACCCACTTTTTTTAATCAATTATAGTTTACTGGAGCCGCACACTAGTAGTTAATTCCATTCAACTAATTTGTATTGTATTAGTAATTTTTTATTTCGTTCTGTTGCTCTTAAGCTATTGAACAATTTTAATTAAACTGAGTAAGACGATAACACCTGTGCAGTTAGAAACGCTCATATTAAGCGCCCTATAAATTTAATTATAATTAATATTGTAATATTATATACATTCACTTCATTTTGTTTTGTCATTCGGATAGCTATTTACATGACTTATCCTACGAGGATTTAAACAATAATTAGCGACAACATTATTTTAAAAAGTCTATGTCGACACTAGGTTGACTTCGAAGGATTTTCCCATTTCTTCTAGTGCAAACTAAATCGCATTAAACGTTGAACACATTCCATTCACGGAGCGTTATTCGCTGTTTTCCAATTATTTGCCAGTACTCGGTTTTCCGAAGTAGAAAGGTTTTGCAAGCAATAGGTGGTATCGCCAAAATGGGAGAGGGAAGGAACCGCTACAGAATAGCGGTGAGGAAATTTATATGACAGTTACAGGTGAGTATTTACAATTCTTCTCCCTCATGGATTCGAAACTCCCCCAAGTCCGCACCCCGGTAGCCTCTTGTTGATGGCCCTCGTGTTGTTGGAGTCCATAAATTCTGGCGAGCTCGCGCCAGAATTTACGGACTCCAACAACGCGAGAGCCATCGACAAGAGGCTAGCAACCCAGAGACTCCAGCCCAGACGGACAGACAGACGGGCGTCTGCAGGGGTGCTGAAGACGGTGGTGAAGGTGGTGGTGAAGGAAGAGTGACCAGGTTGATGAGGGGTTTCCAGATGTCGTTGATGAATAATCCTGAGTCTTGGAGCACGGTGTTGTGGCGGTGAATTTTGATGGCTTCTCGGATTCGGCGTGTATGCCAGTGCTTCATTATGGAGATGAGATGGCTGTTGTTGCCGGGCGTGTTTGACGATGGCGGACTTATCCCATTCGCTGAGTCTGATCAAGTTGGTTCTGTGCTCCTTGAGTCTTGTTTCCAGATTTCGCCCCGTTTCACCAATTTAGACTTTTCCACATTCGCATGGTATTTTGTAGACTCCAGCTTTTTTGTGGTTTGGATGCTTGTGTTTGTGGGAGTAGAGTATCGAATGGAGTTTGTTGGAGGAACTGTGTCGAACTTGTATGTCTGCTGCTTGAAGGAAACGCTGAATCTTGTGAGAGGCTTGACCGATATAGGGAAGAACAACAGTTTGTTTTGGTGGTGTAGCTGCGGGTTGGTTCTTTTCAGGGACGGTGTTGGCTGCGGGCTTGCTGCCGGGAGTCTTGGATTTGATCTTTTGTCTTAGGTATTTGATGATGGTAGTTAGGGCTGTGGTGACATGCTGGATTTTCTGGTCTAGATGCTCGGCGGATGAGGGCGTTTGGGACTGATTGTAGTACGGATGGATGGTGGAAGGATCTGTAGTGAAGACATCTATCGGTGTATGTGGGTTTCCTGTAGACTCGGTGAGCGACCTTCCCGGATGGCGATTTGGTAACGAGGACGTCTAGGAAGGGGATGCTGTTGTTTTGCTCAGTCTCCGTGGTGAATTTGATGCTCGGGTGATGCTGGTTGATGTGGGCAAGGAAGTGGTCTCAGTCACGTCTGCTATGTGGCCAGGTGACCCTCAAGAAAGATTTATACCGAGAGTCCTTTTCAGGACTCCTCAATCCTCCCTCTCTCACATGGTGCACCCACACGCCTACTGTATAGGAATATATTTATTTGGATGCTCAGATTTTTATGTTATAATAAATATATTAAGCATGAAAAACAGCCACTCTTCTATAAAGAGTGGAACCTAAGTAAGATATTGCATCAAAGGAAACTTTATTTCCATGACAAAATTGATAACAACCATTAAAAATAAAAAAGCGCGAAAGCGACAGCACTTTTTTGGTTTTTCTAAATTGAGAAATGCAATACCAAAAGTTTGGACTGATATTTTTTTAGAAACTCCAACTATACCAATTCGTAAAAAGAAAAACAATTTGTGTCAAGTAGGTTATTTTATCATATTCGAGATGAAAGTTCATCATACTGGACAAACTTAATTCATTATCATTTATACTGGAAAAAGATCTTCCAAAGAAATTTGATGAATGTAAAGAATGAATGTACATGTAAGGCATATGTCTATAATGTAGATATTGATTTTAATGTTGGTCTTTTGTTAAAAAACAATTCGGAAAACAAATATTGATGGTATTGTTAAAATTGCCTTTTGGAGCTTATATAAAATGATAATTTTGAGAAACGGAAAGGGAAAAGATGAAGGGGAAAAAATTGTGGTATTTTTTTCTTCAAAAAGAAGATGAGATACGTTTGGACGTTAACACAGCTCTGTCAAAAAAAGGGAAAACGAAAAATGTATAATTTACCTGAATTGGTAGAAATGTATGTGTAAAGTATGTTAGTGGTTATGTTAAACAAAAATGTATGTGAGTTTGATTATTTTGTTGAAATAAAAACACCTGTTAAGGGTGAAAAAAAAACCTGTTAGCTTGATGATTGGTGGAGGTCTTAACGCGTTCAAAAAAAACCTCATCTGTAGCTTTAGATGATCTGTCTACCGCTGTATGACTTACTAAAGACAACTCAAAGTGTCATAATAAAAAATATTTCCTGTGATGTTGTCATTATCAATATTTAACCATAAAAATAAACTTTGGCCAAATAAATTGTTAAGTGATATTAGGTAATAATTATTGCAAACAGCTAAATCTAACGTTGATTGGTTGCAAGTGGGCCATAATATGAAATATGTAAATAGTGGCACTGACACCCCGTTGATGTTTATCATACCCAGACACGTCATGCACGTAGGCCGTCACTATCTGAAACGTCTTGATATTTCCCAAAATTGTCTTACGACAAGCACGGACAAGTCCCTTGCCCTGTGGATTAGTCAACATGTAACGACAAAAAACAACTTTGTTCCCTGTGTACTAAATGGTCAACCATGCGTATTTTCTCTATTCATGTATAGTTTTACATTCCATTCCATCGAAGCCTAGATGAGGTCATGATGGTGTACTGTCAAGATGATGTTCTACAAAACAACGCCTGTTTCTCTCAAAAGGATCCGCCATTTTCTCAATGCCTGTTCCGTCAGTTAATTTGATCGCAAAACTTTAAGCACACATGAATGAATCATCGAGCTCTTACCCTTGTGTAATATACCCTCAAACACAGGGTAAATTCTTCGGATAAAAAGTAGAGAGCTAAATTTCAAGAAAAAATCCTAGCGTTTTATCGTGGAACAATTTTATGCACTGATTTGCGATCTGCATTGACAATCTACATTCATTTTGAAGCAACAGATCGTTGATGTTATATTTGGATAAACCGGAGAACGTTGTTTTACGTGAAGGAGAGCAGACGAATGAAGTGGATATTTCAAACTTGAACAGACAGGGCCAGGACTGTCCTAGACGGATTCTTTAATTACACAATTTGGATTATGGTCTCAAGTATAAGTTCATTAAATTTAAATCAATCATTTGCCGTAATAATGCATACGAATTAGTAGGCTACGAAAATGTTAAACCGGCAGGGTAACAGAGAAAGATATATACCTCTCAATAAACCTCACTGACGTAGTTAGTCTATTCCAAGAACGATTCACAGAATGCAAAGGTGACTTTGACAAACAGGAAATATTAGGTCTAGAACGAAGGAATATCCATTAGATTTACTTCACAATTGGACCCACGGACATAGCAAAACATGGCTGAAACAGCAGCAGATGAGCCTTCTGATGACGATAAAGCACTACTCGGGGCAGCGTTAAATGGATATCTTGACGTAGTTCAGTATTTCGTTGGTCAAGGAGCAAATGTAAACTGGGGCACAAATACGAAAGGGGCACCACTTCACCTTGCATCACAGGAGGGTCATCTGGATGTAGTTGAGTACCTCGTTAGTCAAGGAGCACAGGTAAACAGGTGCATTGATAAGGGTTTGACACCACTTGATTGTGCATCACACAGTGGTCGTCTTAATGTAGTTCGGTACCTCCTTAGTAAAGGAGCACAGCTTGATACGTGTGGTAATGGTAGTAATACACCACTTCATGTTGCATCACAGATGGGTCATCTTGATGTAGTTGAGTATCTCGTTAGTCAAGGAGCACAGCTTGAAATGTGTGATAATGATAATGATACACCTCTTCAGCTTGCATCACAGAAGGGACATCTCAATGTAATTCAGTATCTTGTTAATCAAGGAGCACAGGTAGAGAGGATTGATAATTTTGATCAGACACCACTTCTTGCTGCATCAAGTAAAGGTCACGTTGACGTAGTGGAGTACCTCGTTAGTCAAGGAGCACAGGTAAACAGGGGCACTAATACGGGTGGGACACCACTTCTTTATGCATCACGGGAGGGTCATCTTGATGTAGTTCGGTACCTCGTTGGTCAAGGAGCAAAGGTAGAGAAGGGTCTTGGTAATGGTGTGACACCACTTTTTAGCGCATCACGCAATGGTCATCTTGATGTAGGTCAGTACCTCGTTGGTCAAGGAGCACAGGTTGAGAGGGGCAATAATAAAGGTTTGACACCACTTCATGTTGCATCAGGCTATGGTCATCTTGATATGGTTCGATACCTCGTTAGTCAAGGAGCACAGGTTGAAAGGTGCGATAATGATGGTGACACACCACTTATTGTTGCATCACGCAAAGGTCATCTTGATGTAGTTCGGTATCTCAAGAGAGAACAAGCACAGAGGAAAACAGCATCACCTGAAGGTATGATTTGCAATTTAATAGTGAGCAAAGGCGGTTATACCATGTCAAAAGGCGATGTTTTGTATAGGGTCAGAGCTGTCATGATACTTTAGTTTTAAGTTGTTTTTATCCTTTACTTTAAGCCTAATCATCAGTAGTCCATAAATTCAATTGTTTATAATTGCCGATTATTTACCAGTTTTGTGTATTACCGTTAGGGTCATGTCTAAATGACTGATTAGTCTTGGATTTTTTTTATTTTATTTTTAACCAAGAAGGATCTTTAGGTTCCTATATAGTTTAACAGTATTCTCTAATTATATTCGGATTAACTTTCTTTGTTCTTTTTTTATTCTGATAGTGTATATGGGGATGGGGGATTGGTAGGTCATGCCAAAAATCTATCAATAAAGTATGCGTCCTGTTTCATAAAACTTGTTATCAATAACAAATGCTAACTTTCTATGACAATTTTGTTCTCAGCCAATCAAATGCCATGTTTTCGGGGATTTCAGTACCTTGTAATGTATCTTTCTGTGTACGTAGGGTCTGCAAGTGTTTCAGAGGCGTCCGCCGCGATGGCATCAATGAGTTTGAACGTCTTTTCGGATGACATTGTTAACTCGGAAGGTACGAAATCTGTAATACGCATTATTTATCCAATACAAAATAGTCTAAAAAAACACGAGATTATAAATGGCAAGATATCTAAAAGTAGAGAAGAAATGTTAATAAAACTTTGAATATATAGTTTTTTGCAGTAAAGGCTAGCTTTAGAAAGTTTTAAGCTGAGAGTAAAAACATTTTTTTCTTCCAACCGTTAAAGCACAATCAATATGATCTGTGCATAGCGTATTGGAGAGATAGTTGTCAGTGACACGCGCACACGTATAGATCAAAGCTCAATTTATCGAGCTCCAAATAGTTCCCTCCAACATACATGGAAGGGAAGTACTTCAGCGTTCCATGAGTTTGAGTTTATTTTATTTATACACGGTAAAAGCCCGAAACAGTTCGCAGACTGGTTTCAATCAGGGCCGTGTCGATAAAAAACAACATAATCATGACATATAAACAAAAGTAATATAACACTGACAGATTCACAACCATAACACGACAATAATAGGAAATAAGCTAAAAACACTTTACTTAATTAAAACTATATTGGTAGACCCAAAAGATAAACAATTAAATAAGTTACATATATGATCATCATAATCTGTTTGCATATTTATATATATATATAAATTAAAAACAAAAAGAAGGTTAACAAGAATATAAATAAGTTAAAAACATACTATGTATTCATGTTAAATATTAAATAATCAAACTTTAAAACAATAAACAAAAGAAAACACACATAATGTAGAATGTGTGATAATTGTGAAATTAAGACAAATGCGTATTCCATATTAAGTAGAAGTAAAATGAAGTATGGAATAATAATAAATACTTAAGAGCATTATGAATATGGATCAGTTAAATACTACATATATAATTGTTTTTGTTTTTAAAGAGACAAAAACTGATAACGTATTGCAAAGATCATATTGCACACGAATAGACATTTAAAACATATTGCGTAGGAGTAATATAACATAAATAACAATGATAAATAGGTTGAAATTATGAGATAAACATTGTATACAACTATAAAACCTTAACAACAAACAACAACAAAGCTCTCTTAAACTAATAAGTTAGCCCCTCCCCACACACTTATTTCGTATTACGTCAGCTTTGCCTTAAAAATATTTAACGATTTAGCACCTTGTACTTCATGTGGCAAGTTATTCCATGTTAAGGCCCCTCTATATTTAAAAGATCTTTTCATAGTCTCGGTCTTTGGTCTTATTGTTTTCACATTATACAGACTTGAACGTGTATTGTATGTATGGTCAGCAAATATAAACCTTTCTACTAAATACTCAGGAGCTTGTTTTGAGACAATCTTATACATCATAATTGCTACATTCTTTGTTCTATTATTGTCAAGTGTATTCCAATTTAGTCTTGTTAAATTTTCATCTGATGAGGAATACCAAGAGGACCTATTGATTATTCGAGCTGCTCTATTCTGGATTTTTTGTAATTTGTTTTTCTGTGTACTTCCACATCCACCCCATACTACATCACAATAATTTAAGTGAAACAATACTAGTGAATTATAAACCAATTTCATTTCATATTCATTTACTATATTTCTTATAGATTTCAGCACATATAATCCGTTACTTGCTTTTTTTATGAATAGTATTAATATGTTCTTGCCATAATTTAAAATTAGCCCAAGGTGTCTACACTTACTAACTTGAGTTAACACAGTATTGTTGATAGTAATGTTTAAATCATTATCTTTAACTTTATCCAGACGTTGCTTCGTACCGAATACAATGTATTCAGTTTTCTTTATATTCAAATTTAGTTTGTTTCGTATCAACCACTTTTTAACGTATTCTAGGTCTTCATTAATCTTCTCACTCAATTCTATGGTATCATTTGCCGAACAATATATTACCGTATCATCAGCATACATGCTTACTTTACAGTGGGTGAGGCCACGCGGCAAATCATTAACATGTAATATGAAGAGCAGGGGTCCTAAAATGGATCCTTGGGGAATTCCACATTCAACTGGCAAAAAATCTGACATTATACCGTTGACAGATGTAGATTGTACTCGACCATGTAAATAGTTCGAAAACCATAGCTGTGATGGTTCATCCAACCCGTACATACATAATTTTCTCAATAGTAACACATAGTCAACGGTATCAAAAGCCTTTTTTAGATATAGCATTACCGCACATACAATTTGACCTTCATCTATGCTTGTTAACCAGTCATCTGTTACATTTAGTAGAGCAGTAGCTGTAGAGTGATTGGGTCGAAATCCTGACTGGTAAATGCTCAACAATGTATTGGCATTTAAGTAGTCATAGATTTGATTGAAGACCATTCTCTCTAAAACTTTTGATACTATGGGTAAAATCGAAATAGGTCTATAGTTACACAGTTCCTTAGACCCTCCTTTGTGAATCGCAACAATTCGGGCTTTTTTCCACACATTAGGTACAATTCCTGTATGCAAAGACGAGTTAATTATAGACGTCAGAGGCTGCACAATATACGGGGTGACCATTCTAATCAGCTTAACTGGAATCATGTCACACCCCATTGCCTTTTCAACGATAGGCTATTTAGTACCTTTAAAACGGCGTTTGAATCCACTTGTCTAAACTGAAAAGAATGGTGTGCCGGTGTTACTAAAGTCTCGTTAACACAATTATTTGCAGAAGGAATGTTTTTGGCAAGAGATGGTCCAACGCTGACAAAGTACTCATTTAGTTTTTGAGCAATAGTTTTTGAGTCGAGTATATCTCCTTCCTCATTTTTTATACATGTTATGCTATTACCTGACCTTTTACGTAGTAATAATTTATTCAACGCTGCCCATGTTCCTTTCACGTCATGACACGAGTTTTCAATCTGATAATGAAAAGTTTCTTTTTTACTTTGCTTAATTTTTGAAGATACATAGTTTTTCATCTTTTTATAATTCAACCATTCTTCAGTAGCTTTTATTTCATTAACATGATGTTCCTTTTCCTTGCCTTCTCTAACATTGTTTTCATTTTCAGCACTTTCTTTCTCTTCGTTTTCTTTCAGAGTTCTGTCAATAGCTTTCTGTTTCATTGCGTCTCTTTCACGCATCATGTTCAATATGTCTGCATTGATCCATGGAGGTCTATCAAGTTTTACTCTTCTTTTTCGGACAGGTGCGTGTTTATCACAGATCCTCAATACCAAACGGTTAAACTCATTTAAAGATTCATTAGGATCACATGCATTAAGAACGATATTCCAGTTTTCATTCCTGAATTCAGCACAAAATGAATCATTATCGAATTGTTTGTAGCTTCTATAGGTGCTATATACATGTTGTGTTTTTTCGCTTTGATTTTCCCCCATATGATATATACCAAGGAATGATCACTTATTCCGGTATGGATAACTCCGCTTTCGGCTACCTTTGAAAAATTTGAAACATAGATTAAGTCAATAAGTGACTTTGAATTCTGTACAATCCTAGTTGGTTTATTAATTACTTGAACCAATGAAAATGTATCACAAATCTCAGTTAATCGCATCGTATAGCAACTTGCTGGGCATGCAAGCAGGTCACAGTTCAAATCTCCTAGAACAATAATATCTTTGTTCTCATTGTCCAATTTCGTTAATATAGATTCGAACTTGTCAAACAAATTAATAACAGATCCCGGCGGTCTATACCAGGCAATTAATATTATGGGTGAACATTTAGGAAGACTTATTTCGACTGATACCATTTCAATATCCTCGGTCATGAGATCAGACCTGATTTTATGGTTTAGTCGGTTATCATTGATATATAGAAGTACTCCCCCACCTTGTCTATTACGGTCCTTTCTGTACACGGCATAGTCATCAATGCGTATATTATCATCTGATATAAATTCACATAAACGAGTTTCATTAAATGCAATAACATCAAAATTATTTTCAGATATAATCACCTGTAAATCATCAAAATTAAAGCAAAGTGATCGTATATTTAGATGAGCAAATCGCAATCCACAATTTCTCTTTATTCTACTATGAGTTTTACCACAAAAATAACCAATCTTTCTCGAATCACCCTGGTTAGTGGTACTAATCTCATCATTACTAATATGAGAAGTGATGATTACATTGCTCTCGTTGGGAATAGAAGAAACTTCATCCTCATCATTGTTATAAGGACAACAAAAAGTGTCTTCTTCATCATGATTTTCGGAGATAAAAAGATTATGATTCAGTTCAAAATCATTAGAGTTGCAAAAAGGTTTATCTTGATAACTGTTAGAGTCAGAGATTGTCAGTTTGGGAGTATGACATATATGCTGGCTAACCTTCTCATCAACTTCATGGTTATTTAATGGTGTGTAATTTTCGGTCACACTGACGCTATCATGTTCATCAGCAGAAAAATCACTTGCTTCATCGGTGTTATTTATGTCAGCTTCTCGATTACAAGTACTATATAAAGGAAGAGCAGAATTTAAACTAGCAACGTTTCTCATATGAGATTCATGTGATATCGGTAACTCGGGAGAGAGATAAGTACGAGTTGAGAGTTTCTTTAGTGCATCATTATCGGCACAGTCTTCCTGGCCTGCTTTTTAGCAGGTATATGTATTTTTGCAGAATTTACGTTTGTGTCCAGTTTCATTGCAGAGGTAGCACCTAATCTTTTCTCCAAAACGGCAGTGTAGGTGCTTGTGATTTGTTTCTCCACAGTAAAAACATCCTGTGTAGCGAGGGGAAGAAACAGCATGCGCATAGCTCATTGTAGGAGGTTGCAGTTGTGGTCCTTCATACACGTATGACGCAGTTTGCTGATGCGGATTCTGCATTGCCATGGAGAAAGGATGCGGGTCAGATGGGAAGGGATGGCGAGTGGCGTAGGTGGAGGATAAAGTCCTCCGATCAATATGTATGCTCTGCCCATGTTTTTTAATGAAATGGATGCTCAACCCAAGATTTATTTGAATGGTCTTCATTCCATTCCAATTGAATGAAGGCATATAACAAATATCAACGTAACTGTTGAACATTATTCATCACAAACTTTGGCAAAGTTGATTTTGACAGGCTTTTATAAATGGCCAGTGCTCTGTCATCCATGATCGCATTTCGATGAGTAGCCTATCTATAAAACAAGACATTATTAACAACGGTAACCTTATAATATATTCCACCAACTTTGCTCGTTCTTCAATGATATTGGGGCATGAATATGGATTTCCATTTTTACTTACTCTTTTTGTCTTTGGAAATCAAAGATTAGTATGATAAGAAAACGAATGACTATGTCCTTAAATGAAGTGTTATTTACAAAGAATTAGTAAGAAGTATATTGTAGAGCTTGTTAAGGATTTCGTCAAATGGGCCAAGAATATTGTTTAAGGCCATATCATATTATTACACTAACAAGCTAATGGTCCATCAAGGGTCAGTGGGAAAATTTCGAGAAGCCCTCCTTATTAATTGTTATACTTCCTCAATTGATGTTATATAAGTAAGTATTGTATTCAAGCCATGCGGGCTAACATAGGTAATTAGTGATTATGGTAAGAATTTAAAAACAAAAAGCCATGTGACGGTTGACGAATAATAGTTCGTTTTTTTTTAAACAATCAGGATGGATGCTGTGTAAATGAGACGTAAAAATTGAGCGAGTACTTCAAACTACATTTGCATATTTATACCCAACAAGTAAACGTAAATACAATTTGAAAAAGTTAAATATAATGTAGTTTATACTTTCTATGAATGTCTCGTTATACAAAATGTATTGTAAATCTCATGTCTTGACTGTATTATATATTGATCTCAATTGAGATATCGTGAGAAAATTTATTCAAAGTGATTTTTTTTTCATTTTTGTAAAAGATTGTTTTATTAAAGCGTGGATGGGTGGTGGTATATTGGTTCATTCACTTGACTCTTAATCCAAGGGTTCAGTGTCCGAATCCCAGCCAGCACTAACGTCTTTTGGCAGGACATTAAAACACATTTCCATTCTGAATAATGTGGCTACTCTAGGTAAAAGAACACGTACTAATTGTTATTATTAAACCTGTTTCTTTGTTGTTGTTTTTCAAGTATCTACATTATATATGAATTATCTTCGTATTTCTCAATTTATTAGCTACAATGGTTGGGTTCATTTTGTATCAATACTATTCCTATTCATATCACGTTAGTAATTTGTGTAGTTTAGCTTATTCCAAAGACGGGCCTACCTGGAAACGTTGAAAATAAATGCTAGTTTCTTTAAACACAGTGCCTTTTTTGTAAATTATTGTAAATTTCCTCTCCTCTCACAGAATTGTAATGTTAAAATTAGACTGTTCTAGAATGGCGGAGAAAGAAAATAAGTCAGTTTTTATCAAAGTTATAACGCGTATTTCGCCTGTAAAACATGGTTTCATTTTGTTTAATGTCTCATTCAATCGTTTAAATTGTGCTTGTAATCCTTTTTCTTCCCCTTCCAATTATCAATTTCTTTACAGATAGGTGATAAGTTTATACATGCCCTTCATAATTTCATGGTACTACTTTCTTTCTGTGCATATCCGACCTGTCCGATGAGTCATGCTATACCTACTTGAATATCAAAGGTTTATACAGTGTAAAACAAATGATCGTCAATTATCAATCATAAAAAACATTGTATTTTTTAAAACAGAATTGTATACAGATTGTTCTAAATTGAGAGGGGTGAGAGCAGTTACTCAGAATTTCTTGTAATAGTTTTTAAAGTGTTTTAAGACCGTTTCTATGTTTTTCTTCAAGTATAGACATTATGAAGGTATTGATTTAAACAAGTTTCTTCATCTTTCTAAATATCAATCTACAGTTGGTGTGTGAATTATGTGCGATCAGCCTCCAAAATTTAAGATTATCAATAAGTGATTGATTTCAGAATATTTGAAATCAGGTATAAAATATGCGTTAAATTTCAATGTATTATCTTGTGTAGTAAAGAATCTGTGTACTAAGGTTATCATAGTATAATAAATAAAGTCCTGATCATTCCTAAAAACAATTATTCTGGACATAATTTTTACCTCCCTTTGTTTTTTCACAAAAAGATGTAATACTAAAGAAACAAATGTATCAAAGATATTACATTTTTAATTTGCAACAGTTTGGTCATTTACTTGCAACATCCATACATAGATCTTTATTCAATTTCGGAGATGTGCTGGACTCAGGATTATCTGGCAGTGGGAGCAAAGTCTGCAAGTTCTCTTACAAGCAAGACAGATTTGATAAGGGGGAAAAGGGTCATCATCTCTAAGTTATGCTTATTATTTTATATTTGTCTGTCCCTGTTTGGAGGGGAAAGGGAGTGGCTAAGAGCATGTGTCCCCACCCGGCCTATGGATCCGCCACTGACGTCTATCTAGTGATCATGAATGACAATGAAGAGATTTATTTATCTTTACTTGCTTTAAACTCGTTCCCTTTAAGCTATCATGGGTCTAAGTCCAGACTAAAAGCCAGAAGATTGGAATTACATGTATTTCACTTTTTTTTCCTTTCTTCAATAGCCAGTCGTGTCTGAATTGCTTACATAGGTAATAGTTAAGTGGCGCGTTCCCAAATTTAGACACTTTACACAGAAGAACCGTGTTTGATTTCACGATGAGGGTTACAAGATTTATCATTTTCATTTCAAAAAGACATTTTTGTCGTCATTAAACAAATTATAAACGCCAGAGGGCTTACTTATTGTATTTTTTCTTAAATGAAAATCCAACCTCCCAAGCAAACAACTTAAAGAGAAAGCAGTAAAATCAGAAAAGCAGACTGGTAAAATGTTGAACATAACCGGACATAAAAAAAACAAATCATACATTTTAAAGTGGCTAAATGAGTAATATCTCTGTGCCAGAGAACTTCTTCATTTGATCCAACACAAAATAATTATATATATTCTGTGAAAATGTATGACACGAGATCGTCTTTTCGTTTTTAGTGGACTGAAGATAATATATTATCCATAACAAATCTTGAGTAGTGCCTCCTTCAGACAAAAATAGAAACTAATGATATTTGTATACACGACAAACGGGAGAGTTGTCCGCGACTAGGTCACAATCCACTAAGAAAATTGTCATTTTGAGATACGAAAAGCTATACTGATCTCAGATTTCAACATTCATAACTATTTTAAGTGAGATTTATGTCAATCTTTCGTCATTCTGTTTTTTATTTTTTTGCTTTCATACAAATGAAATTATAACGAGGGATGGCCCTTTACGTGTTCCTATGACTCATGCTCCAATTGACCCGTGGTCAATATCCTACACTAACATAATTTCTAACTTTATATGATACCTTAACATGACTCTAATTCTTTCAGACCCACTCACATCCCTAGCCCTTTCAAACCCACTCACAACTCTAACACTTTCAAACCCACTCACAACCCTAACCCTTTCAAACCCACTCACAACCCTAGCCCTTTCAAATCCACTCACAACCCTAGCCCTTTCAAACCCACTCACAACTCCTAACCCTTTCAAACCCGGTCACAACCCTAGCCCTTTCAAACCCACTCACAACCCTAAACCTTTCAAACCCCCTCACAACCCTAGCCCTTTCAAACCCACTCACAACCCCTAACCCTTTCAAACCCAGTCACAACCCTAGCCCTTTCAAACCCACTCACAACCCTAACCCTTTCAAACCCACTCACAACCCTAGCCCTTTCAAATCCACTCACAACCCTAGCCCTTTCAAACCCACTCACAACTCCTAACCCTTTCAAACCCAGTCACAACCCTAACCCTTTCAAACCCACTCACAACCCTTACCCTTTCAAACCCAGTCACAACCCTAACCCTTTCAAACCCACGCACAACCCTAACCCTTTCAAACCCACTCACAACCCCTAACCCTTTCAAACCCACTCACAACCCTAACCCTTTCAAACCCACTCACAACTCCTAACCCTTTCAAACCCAGTCACAACCCTAGCCCTTTCAAACCCAGTCACAACCCTAACCCTTTCAAACCCAGTCACAACCCTAAACCTTTCAAACCCCCTCACAACCCTTAAACCTTTCAAACCCCCTCACAACCCTAGCCCTTTCAAACCCACTCACAACCCCTAACCCTTTCAAACCCAGTCACAACTCCTAACCCTTTCAAACCCAGTCACAACCCTAACCCTTTCAAACCCCCTCACAACCCTAGCCCTTTCAAACCCACTCACAACCCCTAACCCTTTCAAACCCAGTCACAACCCTAACCCTTTCAAAACCAACTCACAACCCTAACCCTTTCAAACCCACTCACAACCCCTAACCCTTTCAAACCCAGTCACAACCCTAGCCCTTTCAAACCCACCCACAACCCCTAACCCTTTCAAACCCACTCACAACCCTAACCCTTTCAAACCCACCCACAACCCCAGCCCTTTCAAACTCAGTCACAACCCTAACCCTTTCAAAACCCAGTCACAACCCTAAACCTTTCAAACCCCCTCACAACCCCTAACCCTTTCAAACCCAGTCACAACCCTAGCCCTTTCAAACCCAGTCACAACCCTAACCCTTTCAAACCCAGTCACAACCCTAAACCTTTCAAACCCCCTCACAACCCTAACCCTTTCAAACCCACCCACAACCCCAGCCCTTTCAAACTCAGTCACAACCCTAACCCTTTCAAACCCAGTCACAACCCTAACCCTTTCAAACCCACTCACAACCCTAGCCCTTTCAAACTCAGTCACAACCCTAACCCTTTCAAACCCAGTCACAACCCTAACCCTTTCAAACCCACCCACAACCCCAGCCCTTTCAAACTCAGTCACAACCCTAACCCTTTCAAACCCAGTCACAACCCTAACCCTTTCAAACCCACTCACAACCCTAGCCCTTTCAAACCCACCCACAACCCCTAACCCTTTCAAACCCACTCACAACCCTAACCCTTTCAAACCCACCCACAACCCCAGCCCTTTCAAGCCCAGTCACAACCCTAACCCTTTCAAACCCAGTCACAACCCTAACCCTTTCAAACCCAGTCACAACCCTAACCCTTTCAAACCCACCCACAACCCCAGCCCTTTCAAACTCAGTCACAACCCTAACCCTTTCAAACCCACTCACAACCCCTAACCCTTTTTTGAATAGGAACAAATTGGTTAACTGAAAGTGAATAAGTAGGAAAGTTGAAAGATAGAAATTACACGTGTAAACGAATTAAAGCATTTTAGCCTGCATAAACATATTCAAAGTTATGACTCTGAATGTAATGGGAAAAAAAGATAATAGTTTTGAGTGCGCTAGTGTGTGGGTATCTTACTATTGCATCGGGCTAAGGTTACCTATCCGCCAAACAGGCAGCCTATCCATGTACATACACAGCCATAAGGGTGGAGTGTCGGAAGGTGACCAGGTTAAGTACAGGAATGCACAGGGTGTCATCAAGACAGATATCGAGTACTTGTGAACAATACTGATTTCATTAACCCTTTCCTGTTTCTAGAGGTTATAGACGAGGCTATTGAAATTGTCTCAAGTTGGCGGTCTCCTGCGTTCACAGATACTGGTAATTGCAAAAATTAAAGTTTCACATATGTGTGTTTTCTTTATGTGTTTTAAAGTCATTAGTTATTATATGAATACATATTTGTTAATGTGATACATAATTATTCTGCATTACATTATTGAACGTAGATTTTTGTTTAAATAAACAAAGAAGTTGATTGTTCAAAATAAGTTGCGATCTTTTTTCGTCTAGTACTCATACATTATCTCACATCCATTATTGATTTCCATTGCTATATACATGTATCTTAACAAATGTTAGCTATATGCAATTTCTGAATATATACACTTTTTCATACTTTACTTACCTGTACATAATTATTTTCATAAATGTGTAATCGTTCACAAAATATTTTAAAAGTAATTTTCTTATGACCGAATTGTACATAGACCATAATGATTTGAGAGGGTGTGATAACATTTAATCAGAATGTATACCTAAGTTTAAAAAGAGTGTTCTAAGTCTGCTTTTATTTTGATTATCTACATCTATAAACACGCCTAGTGAGGATCGTCAATATGTCAATATTTGCCTACCTAACAACATTTACATGTAGACATATTTGGAAATCAGAATATATTGACTGTGAAAGCAAATGATCAATACAGTGCCTTATTAACATAGTATTGTAAATGTCTTATCTTGCGACTGAATTATACTATGTCAATGTTGACTATTCTAAAATGGTATAGAAAGGAGATAATTATGTTACTATAGTTTCAGTGACATTATCATTTGGTTCTAAATGTTATTATTTCAGTTTTAAAGATTATCCCCTTTTTTACGCTTTTACTTCAGATATTACATTGTATATAATTTCTTTACACGTAGGCCTATATTTGTGTACAGATTAATGTTATGATAAACCGGAGTTGTGTTTATTCCATATGAAAATGTCATTATGTAATTTGTCTATATATATATAACTAATGACATATGTACAGTGTGAGTCACAACAAGGACACCTAGATTCAATGCTATAAATAACACGACCGCAACTATTTTAGAACATTCAAGTCAAAGGGAATTTCAATACCCTATTGTATGTCCCATGGAAATCATGTTCAGCTTACTTAATACGTCATTGTCATGCTCGTACATGTCAATAGGTGACGCACGAGGCTATTGTAATTGCCTTGGGTTAATATTTCGTAAGCAGTTGCCATCGTATTAAATATTGATGCAATCACAACATAGTTATATATTTAGTCGGTTATGCACAAGTTGTAGGTATATGTCAAATATTCTTTATTTGTACACATTGATCAATACAATCACATACAGTTTAACATTATCAACAATGGTTGGGTTCATTTTGGATCCATACTATTCTTATTTATATCACGTTTATAGTAATCCGTGTATATTCCCTGATTACATAGAGGGTCCACCCAGTGGCGGATCCAGCCGGCGGGAAGAGGGGGGCCCAATCCGTGAGAAAATATTAGTTGCGACTCAACCACCGGTAAATAAGCGGGGGGGGGGGGGTAGGAGGTACTTTTTTGTCCGATTTTTCGGGAAATATTTTACCCCGACTTAGCCTTCTTTATGAGATTTTTTTTTTTTAATAATTAAAAAAATTAAAAAATAAAAAAAAAAATGCTGTTGTTGACCCGCAAGGACAAAAGAGCATGATTTGCTGTAACATCAACTTCAAAGAATGAGCTGAAAAATAAAAATTGATGAATGGAACTGAAATCCATCGACCCATCTCTTCTGTCAGCAGTTCTAATCACCGATGGTCTTGTGTCGTTGATTTACGAGGGAGACTAGAGCCATGTTCACAATGAGAGAGAATACATTGTAAAAGACTGAGAGTTTACATGTAGTTACGAGAGCAGTGAGACAGTTTCTGTAACAGTTATCCTAAAGCGTACATAATTATTTTCATCATTTCACGGAAATGAAGGTTTGATCTGATGTGACAACATTTATGTATATATATATATATATATATATAGTGCGTCCCCAAAAAACGGAACCCGAAAAGAAACTGTTATTGTGAGCAAAGATAGAGCTGTATAGAAATAGCTTCTTGCTTTTCCTTAGGTAAAAGTAAGATTTTTTTAATTGATACTGCGATTACATTAACGTATACACGTTTCACAAGCAACATTTAAAAATAGTATGTCGAGATCCGTTTTGTGCCAGATGTGGGTAAAACAGTGAAACAGCGAACATGACATTTTTCCATTGTGTGGCGATATGCATGTTAAATAAGCAATACCCATTTCCAGAATGACAGGGGCATACACCCAGGGGCGTCGCCAAAGGGGGGGGGGGGGGTGTGGGGGTGCGACACCCCCCCCCCCCCCCACCTGTCAGGATATTGTCGGTAAAATTGCGCTGCCGTCGGGAAAAAGAGAAAAGGGGAGGGGAAAAAAGAGAGGGAAAAAAAAAGAGGGAAAAAAAAGAGAGGGAAAAAAAAAAGGAAAAAAAAGAGGGAAAGAGAAAGAAAAGAAAAAAAAAAAAAAGGAAAAGAAAAGAAAGAAAGGAAAAGAAAGGAAAATAAGAAAAGAAAGGAAAGAAAAGAAAAGAAAGAAAGAGAAAAAGGAAAAAGAGGGAGGAGAGGAAAGAAAGGAAAAGAAAGAAAAGAAAAGAAAGAAAAGGAAAAAAGAAGAAAAAAGAGTGAAAGGGAAACAAAAGAAACGGGGGATGAAAGAGAGGAGAAAGAGGGAATGTAAGAGTCTGAGAGAGGAGGAGTGGGAGTAAAAGAGAGAAGAGGGTTGTTGGGTGGAGTCGTCTCGTCGAGGGAGCAAGAAAGACACGGGTAAATATGTTGCTGTGTCGGGTCAGCTGTGTCGGTATTCTTACTCGATCCTCGTGTACTATCAATGCAGAAGTTTGAAGTCGGTGAGATGTATATTGTCGGTCGGCCGACAATTTTTTTCTCCCTACGAACTGTGACGTCTTATCCGCTGTGACGACTTCGAGAGTGACTACACCTAAAATATTTGTATTTTCTCGAAGTTTCACTTCCTATAATATCAGCTAAAGAAATCAGATGTTTAAAATTTTCGGGGAAACTAAATTTAAACAAGGTTTAAGAATCAACAACGGTACGACGAATCGTCTTCCTTTCTTTATATTGTGATGAAACGCCAACAATTCCGCGCTTCGCGCGGAAGGGGAAACTTCATTTAGACGAGTCGAAAACGGTACAACGAATCGTGTTCTTTCTCTAATAATTTGAGGAAACGTCAAAGCTTTCGCGCTTCGCGCGAGAGGGGGAAACTGAATTCAGATGAATATGGCTTAATAAGATTTAAAAACGGTACGAGGAATCGTCTTCCTTTCTCTATATTGTGATGAAACTCCAAAAATTCCGCGCTTCGCGCGAAAGGGGA
The DNA here is from genome assembly GCF_000002235.5 of Strongylocentrotus purpuratus. Lineage (NCBI taxonomy): Eukaryota > Metazoa > Echinodermata > Echinoidea > Camarodonta > Strongylocentrotidae > Strongylocentrotus > Strongylocentrotus purpuratus. The sequence goes on along the minus strand of NW_022145603.1, from coordinate 31,838,704 downwards.
AAACTTCATTTAGACGAGTCGAGAACGGTACGACGAATCGTCTTCTTTCTCTAATAATTTAAGGAAACGTCAAAGCTTCCGCGCTTCGCGCGAGAGAGGGAAACTGAATTCAGACAAAATTAATAGGGCTTATTTTGAGTCGAAAACGGTACAACGAATCGTGTTCTTTCTCTAATAATTTAAGGAAACGTCAAAGCTTTCGCGCTTCGCGCGAGAGGGGGAAAAATGAATTCAGATGAATAGGGCTTATTAAGAGTCCAAAACGGTACAATGAATCGTGTTTTTTCTCAAATAATTTGAGGAAACGTCAAAGCTTTCGCGCTTCGCGCGAGAGGGGGAAACTGAATTCAGATGAATAGGGCTTAATAAGATTCGAAAATGGTACGAGGAATCGTCTTCCTTTCTCTATATTGTGATGAAATGCCAAAAATTCCGCGCTTTGCGCGGAAGGGGGAAACTTCATTTAGACGAGTCGAGAACGGTACGACGAATCGTCTTCTTTCTCTAATAATATAAGAAAATGTCAAAGCTTCCGCGCTTCGCGCGAGAGGGGGGAACTGAATTCAGACAAAATTAATAGGGCTTATTTAGAGTCGAAAACGGTACAACGAATCGTGTTCTTTCTCTAATAATTTAAGGAAACGTCAAAGCTTTCGCACTTCGCGCGAGAGGGGTAAACTGAATTCAGACAAAATTATTAGGGCTTATTTAGAGTCGAAAACTGTTCAACGAATCATGTTTTTTCTCTAATAATTTAAGGAAACGTCAAAGCTTTCGCGCTTCGCGCGGGAGGAAGGGGGGAGGGAAAACTTCATTCGGCCAAGGATTACCAGTCGAAAACGGTACAATTAATCGTCTTCTTTTCCTAATAATTTAAGGAAACGTCTAAGCTTCCGCGCTTCGCGCGGCCCATCACCCACAACCCCCTAATGAGCGCGCATTTAAGTGATTCTCTTGCTCACTACCACCTCTCCCTAAAATAAGATCCCAGCTCCGCGCCTGCATTAAAATATATAGCCATGATGATGACTAAATTGAAGAAATAATTCGTATATTTGTGTCGTCGAGGAAAATGACCATTTTGCGCATATGCTAGTACTATAGATAGTCCATAGGAAAAACAATTTAGCCTTCGGCCCCAGGTTTATAGGTTTGAATTTGTAGATATTGGAAATTTAATTTTGTCGGTAATTGGTGGCTAGTTTGGTCGGTAATCGTTGGCCTCTACACCCCCCCCCCCCCCCCCCACTGAAAAAGGTCTAGCGACGCCCCTGCATACACCCTTAGTTTTCCCCAAATCAATTACTCACAGGGTGCCCATCCGAGAGGGGAAAACTAACATATTCCGATAGTTCATGCTGTGCCTACATGAGCCCATTGGACTATATCTTTCCCCTTTATCACAATATACGGCCCTCCTTACTTTGATTCTTGCTGAACATTCACCTAACTGTATGCCTTGCTCTTCTGAAAAAGTTCAATTTCTAAAGAAATCCAGAAATCTCTATTCATAACAATAATTATAATTATAATAATAATTATTAATGCCCCCGTGATTTAAATAAACGTATGAAAACTCCCTACTCATTGGGTTTTAAAGTATTCATTTTATTCAACTCTAGCTCGCATGTAATCATAACATTTTCAGGTTTTTTCAAAACTCTGGCTGAAATGAATTTATACATGCCATGTTCAATACAATGGTGTTCAGTGAAGCGTGTTATGGATGGCTGTGATAAATAGTTATAGATAGATAAATAGTGGCGTTATGTGTCTTAGGCTGAAACAGTGAAATCACGTCACAACTAATTAACATTTTCAATGTTTGACGCTGGTCTTTACACGATCTGTTCTCTATCTTTTTTAGTTTTCGTACTCTGAAACGAACCTTTGCTCACGCTGGGCCGTCATTATGGAATACTCTCCCTCGATGGATTAAAAATAGCAGTTCTGGTGAAGTGTTATAAATAATCTTAAGAAATGTCTGTTTAATTTAGCCTATAATTGATTACCATTACCTTTCATGTACGTATCTCTCACATTGTTTTTTTGTGTGTCTATGTATCATTTATTTTATCTTTTGCACAAGTTGCGACTTGAGCATTTTGATTGTCAAGTGAATTTGGCGCCTTACAAATCTTATGTCTTATTATTATTATTATTATTATCAGACAGAGTTTTCAATGTTAATTTTGTCATGAAAGTAACATGCCGCCCTCTTGTGTAGTTGATTAAGAATGTCATGGCTTGTATCATTTCTCCCTGTCCATACATTACAGAAAACCAGCATTTGGGGCATGAATAACCCAGTATACCTGGGATAATTGAAAGAAGACAAAAAGGGGAAAACAAGGTATTTACATGAATTTATCGTTATTCCTAACGATGAGAATATTAAAATAAAAACTTGAACCAGAGGGATTTTGACTTATTTAGGCCCTTCTAACTCTCGTCATGGTCATTGAATCCACTGAAGGAAACCAGTCTGCACACACAGACTCTGATTTGACACTGTACCACACTCCTACATCATTAAGCAGAATCTATCTCTGTCAGTCTCTGCAGTATGCAGGCACAAACCCTAGCCAGTCGTAAAAGTGAGTCTGCACTATAAGACTACCATAGACCATGTACTGGACATAGCTGCTGACACAACCAGTAGGTAGCTGGGCTAGGCTTCTCTCAAGGCTCAACAATTTTTTGATAAAGTGTCAAATTAGAGTCTGTGCTTGCAGCTAAGTAGAGTATTTGCATTATGCTCTCAGCCTAGTCTCACTATACAGACACTGTTACGCACATCGACTGGCAAGGCTTTGTGTCTGCAAAATATCAGGACATCTGCCTAGCTAGTACAAGTAGGCCTGCAGCAAAGATAGTATACTTTGTTTGCGAGATCATGTTTAGGGACTTTGCTCAAATTTTCAAAAAATATAGGCCTAGGCCGAATACGGGGCGCCTGTTATTTCCTGTTATTTTGAACTCTCGTGATCTTTCTTTCCTCATCCGGAAGCAGAGGTCAACTCAGATGATCTTGTGATCAACAGAGTCTATACAAATCCTAGAGAACTATTACAAATGTATAGAGAGAGAGATTGATTGAGAGAGGGAGTGGGAGACGGGGAGCGAGAAAGAGGGAGAGAGGGGAGTGGGACAGAAGGTGGAGGAGATGAGAGGGAGAAAGAGAAAGAGAGAGAGAGAGAGAGAGAGAGAGTAATGAACTATTGCCTCTGACAAAGTTTACGTAGTCAGAAAAAATGATATTGGTCGTATTCCTCTTAATTAAATTTAATGATAATTCAGATAATTCAGTCATAAATACAGAATAGATAATTATATCAGCCAGGACCTCTAAGAAGCAACTTGTGCTTGTACATGAGGCCCCTATCAAGGTTAACACAATAATACATCTGTAAAGCGCTTCGAGACATTTGTATTAAGCGCTATATAAAAGCGTAATATTATTATTATTATTATTATTATTATTATTACATTAAATAGCGAAATGAATCAAGCTTACTAGGTTAATGTACGTACATTAAGAAGAAGAAAGAAATAAAACACCAACCATTAACTATCAGCAGGTATCACGCATGTATATAATACACCTATAATCACACTCAAACACAAGCACTACAAAAGGGAGAGTACAGAATGAGAAAGAGAAGAAAGGGAAGAGGTGAGAAAAAAGAAAGATAAGAAATGGTCTACTCAGTCAAGGATTGTTTAAGGACATTCTCTTTTCATGGACATTCTCTTTTCATGAACCGCCCAGGCATCGCTAGGGCTCTACATCCTGCTCGACTTCTCCAAAAACGCTCGGTGCCCGGGCGTTCGCCGCCCGGACACCGACTTAATCGAGCGTTCGCCGTCAAGCGATTTAGGTCAAAAATCAAAGCCGCTAGGTCAAAGATTGCTGACCGATTTTAAACTCGGTGCCTGGGCAAAATTGGCTCAAATCTCGCCGCCCGGCCGCCGAGCAGGCTACTTTTAGGTGATGTGACCATAGCTTTAATTTCAGCGGCGACCGAGCGGGCTCCTAATCGGTCGGTCGCCGCTCTGAGATGTGACCATAGCTAAACTGACTTTACACACCGGAGATAGAGGGGTGCTTTCAAAGAGAGGGAACATGCATGCGCGTACCCTAGATAACACAGAGAGGTGGGGGGGGGGGGGAGAAAGAAGTCGGATGAGAAAGGGGGAAAGACAAGGAAATGGCGCAAAGTGACATTTACGACGAATAAGGGAAAAACTGTAATCGGGAGATTTGGGGTCATTCAAGAAGGCTCGGGAAACGTTATTGAATAGAGGGGGCCGGCCGCATAAAATCTCGGTCAGCCAATTCAAAGTTAAACGTTAAAAACAGCACCTACGCTACAAAGGTCATCACTCTTAAGTGAGAAATTTGAAAAGGGCACAATATTTTGGATGTTTTTTAAATACAAGCTATATATTCAACAGTCAAACTTTAAATTAACGGTAAAGGGGACGATTCACAACTCTTTTGTTGCCCTTCAATTGGCTTCAGCTCATACCAACTCGCTTGTGCTTGTATTTGAACTCATATTGGTAGTAATCATGGACAGGGGCGGTGATCCTGGGCCCGATAGGTGGATACGTCCCCCAGGAACTTTAGAAATATAGGTAGAAAGAAATATAGCGGAAAAACGTAAATATTGGGCCTAGGGATTTTCTAGAAGGCATAATTTCTGCACTTAACATTGCCAAATATCACTTGGTCGCTACGCCCCCTCGCCCAATAACACAAAACTATGATATGACGCTCCCAGCCGTGATTTATCCACGGTTGGTGCATGTAATAGATCTTTTTTTCTCTCCATTTCTACTAACCTTATTGTGTGCTATCACAATCATGATTGTTTCGTTTTCTCTTTAAAGCAGGCGCGTAGCCAGGGGCGGTAGGGGCAGTAAGAGACAAAGGAAGAAAAAGGAGCAGAACATTTTTTTTGTTGAAATTTCTGACAAGTCGAATACGGTACAACCAAAGTGTCTTCTTTCTCTAATAATTTAATGAAGCGTCAAAGCTTACTCGCTACGCGCGGGCTGGAAGGAAACTGAATTCAGACAATGGTACAACGAATCGTCTTCTTTCTCTAATAATTTAATGAACTAAAGAAGCTTCCACGATTCGCGCGAGAGGGAAAAAACTGAATTCAAACAAGGATTAAGAGTCGAGAACGGCACAACGAATCGTCTCCTTTCTCGAATAATTCAATGAAACGTCAAAGCTTACGCGCTTCGCGCGGGAGGGGGAAAACTGAATTCTGTCAAGTAATAAGGGTCAAGAATGGTACAACAAATCGTCTTTTTTCTCTAATAATTTCATGAAACATCAAAGTTTCTGCGCTTTGCGCGTTATGGGGAGGGGAAAAACAGCGGGCTGCCCGAATACGAATTTGTGATATCTTTTCTCGTTTATTTTGGTGATGTGAATAACACTTTCACGAATACATATTATGCTCCAATTTGTAACCCTAACGTGCCTGCACTGCATTGGGTCAGTGTCTTGTGCTATAGTGCAGCCAAACGCGGACGAAGTGTGCCCCTAATAACAATCCGCACAGAATCTAGTCCTCATTAAGAAGCTTAATTCCGTTGCATGAGTATTCACTGATACAAAAGTACATGTAAATATTAATTAAGATATAACAACCTTCTGACACAAGACAGGAAATCGTTAATTAGTGCAGTGGAAAGAGAACTTTCTTGTAATTATCAATGCGCGGGTGATGAGGGGTGTTGCAAAGCCCGAGTTGAGGACTCAACATTTATGAATGGGGTTTTTCACCAGGAAAAACCTGGGGACTGTCGCTTCGACTTGAAGAACTTGACAAATGGGGATGGGGGGGGGGGGGGGGGGGGCGGGGGGGGGGGGGGGGGGTTCGACTGGAACTGTCAATGGGATGGGGTGGTGGGGGGGGGGGGGAGGGGGGGTTTCTTCCGAAAGAAATTAGTGATTGCTTAAATGAAAATGAAGAAGAAAAATGAAGAATAAAGAAAGTGAAAAGCAAGAAGGAAGTCAAGCTGTACTAGAGACTGCGTGCCATGCAGGTAAAAAAAAAGAAAAGTCTAGGCCACTGACTGAGAAGGCGATCGAAGAAGACGAAGAAAAAGAAAAAGGCCGCGACCCGGAGAGAGAGGGAGAGAATTAACATTTCTGAGAGAGGGAGAGAGAAAGAGAGAGAGAGAGAGACAGCGTGTCCACACACAAAACAATTTATCCCGAAACTCTATAACGAAACGTCGTATAAATAATCATCGTATAAATTCCAGGATGTCCACACACACAGAGAAAGTAATCCTGAAACTCTACACAGCGAAATGTCGTATAGGTGCGCAGTTTGCTACTGCGGTCATGAAATGGAAGCGGAAATGAGAGGTCTGGTCTCCTTTCGCTCGAGGTCACGTTAAGCCCCGCCCAGTTAGTTACACTAGTTTAATACACCCCCCTGTCCACACACAAAATTTTCCCTGATTAGGCGTGATTCTTTATTGAGTTTCAGTTCGAACGATGCCCAAACCTGCGTTTCGTTAGACTAGTTTCGTTATACGACGTATCGTTAGTGAGCGTCCACATACACAATTTTCATCGTAAAACTATCGCGAAACGGTATAGCTAATCACGCCTAATCACGGAAAATGTTGTGTGTGGACAGGGGGAATGACGGACACTTTGGGAATTGAGAGACAGACTTAAATATACGTGAGGAGAGAGGGATTGAGAGAGAGGCGGGGAGAGAGAGAGAACTAGGTAAGGGAGAGATAGATAGAAAGGAGAGGAGACTGAATTAGGGTTGAGGTAGCCTGAAAGACACAGAGTCGAAGAGAGAGAGAGAGAACGAGACGGAAAGTAGGGCAAACGCTATGTTTGGAAAACTAGTTTATCAGCTGGGTTATAGGCCCTCTCTGCAGCAAGCAAAAAGGGGGTATTTCAATACCGACTTTATGGCCATTTACTCGGATTTGCGAGCTACAGACCTAAAACGGTGAATGTTGATATCGGACAAGAGACTTAACGTGAGCCTGCCCGCTTTCCAAAATTGTGCTTGCTTGTAGGTACCGGTATTGTGCTTCTAATACGACCTTGTCAGTATTGGTATGTTGAGTTGAAATTTACGCCCCCCCCCCCCCCCCCCCCTATTGGAAAATTCTTGATCCGCGCCTCCTATCATAATGACATCCTACAAAACAACACCCGTTTCTCACAATGGATCCGCCAGTTTATACATGACTGTTACACCGGTTAGTCCGTTGTGATCGGGAAACTGTACTCACAACAAAATGAACTATTGAGCTCTTAGCTTTGTGTAATATACCATCGAACACAAGGTAAATTCTTCGGATAAAAAGCAAAGAGCTACATTGTAAGAAGGGCTCCCAACGTTTTATCGTGGACAAATTGCATGCATTATTTGTGAACTGATTGGACAATCTTCAATATCATTTTAAAGCAACATACCTATCATGCTATATTTAGATAGACGTTGGTTTATGTGAAGGATCCGACGAATAAAGTGGAGATATCAAACTTAAACTAACGCCAGAACTGTCCGAGACGGATTCTTTAATTATAACGTTGAATGTGGTGGTGGTTATTTTACCTGACTGCTAAAAAAGCATAAATGCTTGTAAGTAAAACAACCAGACGGACGACGGCTTTAGACCCTCTCCGATGGGACCTGGTCATGAGGATTAATACCTTACCAAAGGGCACTAACGCATCGACATGGTTTTGAACCCGGGTCACCGGATCACGAGACCACTGCTCTACTACGACTGAGCTAACGCGACTGAGCTAACGCGCCTCCTCAAGAATTAGAATTATGCTCGCAAGTATTACTTTATCAAATTCGATAAGTTTTCAAAGCATAGTCATTTGTAAGCTACGAATAGTTTAAACCTGCAGGGTAACAGAGAAAAATATATACATCTCAAGCTGTGAAGCAGGTAACTTCACTGACGTATGTAGTCTCTTCCAAGAACGATCCACAGAACGCAAAGGTGACTTTGACAAACACGAAATATTAGGTCTAGAACGAAGACAAATCCATAAGATTTGCTTCTCAATTGGGCCCAAAGACATAGCAAAACATGGCTGAAAAGACAGCGAAGGAGCCTTCTGTAGTCGGTAAAGCACTACTCACGGCAGCCAGAAATGGTCATCTCGATGTAGTTAAGCATCTCATTGGTCAAGGAGCACAGGTTGATAATCCCACTACAAATGGTACGACGGCTCTTCTTTTTGCATCAGATGCAGGTCATCGTGACGTAGTTGAGTACCTCGTTGTGTCAAGGAGCGAAGGTTGAGGAGTGTAATAATAATGATTTGACACCACTTCAGGTTGCATCACAAAAGGGTCATCTTGACGTAGTTGAGTACCTCGTTGGTCAAGGAGCAAAGGTTGAGAGAGGTGGTAATAAAGGTTCAAAACCACTTCATGTTGCATCACAACAGGGTCATCTTGACGTAGTTAAGTACCTCATTGGTCAAGGAGCAAAGGTTAAGGAGGGTGATGATAATGGTTTTACACCACTTCATGCTGCATCAACAAAGGGTCATCTTGACGTAGTTGCGTACCTCGTTGGTCGAGGAGCACAGGTTGAGAGAGGTGCTAATAAGGCTCGACTCCACTTCTTGCTGCTGCATCAATCAATGGTTATCTTGATGTAGTTAAGTTTCTCATCGGTAAAGGAGCACAGATTGATAAGCATACTAACTTGGGTAAGACGGCTCTTCTTTTTGCATCAGATGAAGGTCATCGTGACGTAGTTTGAGTACCTCGTTGGTCAAGGAGCAAAGGTTGAGGAGTGTGATAATAAGGGTTTTACACCACTTCATGTTGCATCACAAAAGGGTCATCTTGACGTAGTTGAGTACCTCGTTGGTCAAGGAGCAAAGGTTGAGAAGTGTGATAATGATTTGACACCACTTCAGGTTGCATCACTAAAGGGTCATCTTGACGTAGTTGAGTACCTCGTTGGTCAAGGAGCAAAGGTTGAGAGAGGTGGTATTAAAGGTTCAAAACCACTTCATGTTGCATCACAAGAGGGTCATCTTGACGTAGTTAAGTACTCGTTGGTCAAGGAGCACAGGTTAAGGAGGGTGATAATAATGGTTACACACCACTTTATGTTGCATCACAAATGGGTCATCTTGACGTAGTTCAGTACCTCGTTGGTCAAGGAGCAAAGGTTAAGGAGGGTGATAATAATGGTTTTACACCACTTCATGTTGCATCAAAAAAGGGTCATCTTGACGTACTTAAGTACCTCGTTGGCCAAGGAGCACAGTTTGACACGTGTGATCATGATGATAAGACACCTCTTCACTGTGCATCACGCAATGGTCATCCCGATGTAGTTAAGTTTCTCATCGGTAAAGATAAGCACGGATTGATCAGCATACGAAATTGGGTACGACTGCTCTTCATTATGACTTTGCTTTCTTTCTTTGGTGCATCAGATGCAGGTCATCGTGACGTAGTTAAGTACCTCGTTGATCAAGGAGCAAAGGTTAAGGAGGGTGATAATAATGGTTTTACACACCACTTTATGTTGCATCTCATGATGGTCATCTTGACGTAGTTGAGTACCTCGTTGGTCAAGGAGCACAGGTTGAGAGAGGTGCTAATAATGGTTTTACACCACTTCATGGTGCATCACGCATGGTCATCTGTCATCTTGATGTAGTTCAATACCTCGTTGGTCAAGGAGCACATGTAAAGAGGGAAAATAATGCTGGTGAGACACCACTTCTTGTTGCATCAAGCAATGGTCATCTTGATGTAGTTCAGTATCTCACGAGTAAACAAGCAAAGAAAGAAGAAGCACCACCTGAAGGTATGATTGTCATTTTAACAGTAATCACACTATTTCATGTTTAAAAAAAGTGATGTATTTATAGGGACAAATCTGTCATAATAATTGATTTTATTCCACATTTTGTTTAAAGGTATATGTAAATTTCCCCTTTTAAATTAATACGATGTAATATTTTCTTCTTCAATCTTTTAAATGATGAATTTTTTACCCCGACTAACCCAGATTTCAGAACCAGATTTCCCTGATCCTATAACTGAACGAGTTGTATACAAAATCAATTATGTATTGCCGTTCGGTCCAATACCGAATTGTAAACATGTTCTAACAATAAATTCTGGGCCCTGATTTATAAAGCCTGTTATCAAACATAACAAATGCTAAATTTCTATGAAAATGTTGCTCTCAGCCAATCAAATGCGAGGATTTCAGTAGCTTATAACAGTTATTGTAACTTGTTACAGCCCTGATCCGTGTACTCTACTTTACGAATTAAGAACGAATTTAAATTTAAATACAAACTTAGTTGAAGAATTGGATTGTTCAATGTGCATCTGTGACAAAATGAATTGATATTTAAAAGTATTATACCTAATGGATATAGGACTCAGTGACTATTCCCGATGGGGGGAGGGGGGGTGGCAGTCCCATTATTAGTTCATATTAGCACGCACGCGCGAGCCACACAATAACAAAGAGAAAACAAAAATTGTTGGTTAAAACGCATAACGCTTACACAAAATTATTGATTATTGGACAAAATATTGATGGAAAAAATTGTGTTTGGACGAAATGATGTAAGACCATATGAAAATTGGACCAAAGGGTTATTAACACTAAATTTTTTTTCTGTGTGCATAGGGTCTGCAAGTGTTTCAGAGGCGTCTACCGCGATGGAATCAGTGAATTTGAACGTCGTTACTGATGACAATGTTAAACAGAAAGGTACACAATCTGAAATAAGCCTGAATTTAGTCTAAAAAAACACGAGACTAGAAATGACAAGATATCCGAAGGTAGAGAAGACATTTCAATAAAAATTTGAGTGTATATTTTTTGCAGTAAAGTGTACGTTTGGTATGAATTTCACGGTAAGATTTAAAAAAACGTATACATGTATATAGTTTTGTTATTTTTCCTCACAATTAAGCACAATCAGTTGGATAAGTGCACAATAGTAATCACCATAGCGTATTTTAGAGAGATAGTTGTGTGACACGCGCACACGTACTCGATCAAAGCTCAATTTATTGAGCTCCAAATAGTTCCCTCTCACATACAATAATGTGGAAAGGGACTACTTTAGCGTTCCATGTCTTGAACCTTAAGGCGTACACGTGCGTTTGCCACAATTATCTCTCTCAATACACTTTGGTAATTGCTTCGTCGTTCCATAATAAACATTTCCGTTAACTCTTATCATGCCACAGGGCTAATCCCCATTGTGTCAGGCCCCAAATCCTCCCGTGCCAGGTTGTTTTGGAGATAATCTAATTAACGCGAGGGTTCTATGAATAGCGAGTGCAAAATACACAGCACAGTCCAATGAGCATGAACAATAACTGCTATTATGAATGCTGCATTGCACGCACATGGCACTCAAGCGATAGCTCTCTCGCATGGACAAAGCAGTATAACGATAGCGTGCATGCAGCCTCATGGCAGGCTATGAGTTTAAAAGCCTTTCTCGGGGAAATTACTACCCAAGTGTTTCAACTCATACAACTCGTGATGTTTTTATTTAGCATGTAAGCTGTCTAATTTAGGAAACAACTAGCATTTTCCCCTAATTTACTTTCTCTAAATTATTCACCTGAGAAAGCACACATCTACTACGATCCTTCAACCTTTTTTTT